>NC_056739.1:502701335-502903835 GCF_019279795.1 Protopterus annectens
GTACTCACCATAACTTCAGATGTTTGGGATCCATCTCGCCTACATTCTGAATGATGGGTTCGGAGCCGATCCCTCGGCTCCGACTCGGCACGCTTATGCTATAGAGCGAGGCCTCTTATTGGCTGAGCTTTCTTTATCCCAGGATGCACCACCACTAATCCCCCAGATCTTGTTTGTCCGCATTCATGCACACATGCACAGCTTGTTTATATAACATTGTTAGATGTTTCAAGATGAAACAACAGGATTCGGACCTTCTGATATCCTCTGATCTCCAAGGAAGGGGGGAGGAGGGTGGGTTATTAGGAATGTAGGCGAGATGGATCCCAAACATCTGAAGTTATGGTGAGTACATAACTAAAAGATGTTATGTGATCCGATCTCGCCTACATTCTGAATGATGGGACAGCGTCCCTAGCACCTAAATCGGGTGGCTCATTGGAAAACACTCCTGAGCACTGTGGAACCAAATGAAGCTCGTCCTCTAGATGCCACATCTAATTTGTAGTGAGAAATGAAAGTATGCGGGGAAGACCATGTAGCCGCAGCACAAATGTCACCAATAGCAAGCTTAGAATGAAATGCTACCGAAGTAGCCATAGCCCTTGTAGAATGAGCCTTGACAGCGGTGGAAAGCTCCTCGTTAGAAAAAATATAAGCTTGAGTAATACAGTCCCTGATCCATTTGGCAATAGTGACCTTTGTGACTGCATTGCCCAATTTGTTTTCTGCAAAGGACACAAACAACTGATCTGTATTCCTTGAATGTTTGGTCCTATCCAAATAAAAACGTAACTGCCTATGGACATCTAGTGTGTGGAAAATAAATTCCGCTTCATTGGAGTATTTTGGGAAAAACACTGGGAGCTCTAATGACTGTTGTAAGCATAAAGTAGAGCAGACTTTAGGAACAAAAGAAGGATTCGGTCTGAGGGAAACTCTGTCTGGATGAAAAACCAAGTACGGAGGTTTTACTGACAAAGCTTGAAGTTCTGAAACCCTTCTGGCTGAAGTAATTGCCACTAGGAAAGCTGTCTTCCATGATAGAAACTTTAAATCACAGGTAGCTGCCGGTTCAAAGGGGGAAGAAGTCAAGGCACGTAATACTATATCGAGATCCCATGGAGGTGCAGGATGAGAAACTGGAGGTCTTAATAGAGCAGCACCTTTCAAGATTCATGAAAGTTAGAAATTGCTGCCAATTGTACTTTGATGGTAGAAACAGAAGAGCCTTGGTTGAAAAGAGAGGTTAGGAACTTGAGTACTTCTGCTACGGGAGTTGAAGTGGGATCCAGGCCCTGGAGTTGAGCCCATATAGCAAATCTTTTCCATTTGCTGGAATAAAGTTTCTTCGTAGTCGACTTGTGGGCTGAAGACAATATGTGCACTACCTCTGGGTCTAGTGCGTGTCTCCTGACTATGGTTGGAAGAGGAGGAGCCAGGCCGTCAATCTTAATGTGTGTAGGGACTGGTGTAGTAGTCCCGACTGATGAGTCAGCAGGTCTGGGATCTGGTCCAGGAACCATGGACCTTCCAGAGCATGTTTCCGAAGATAGGGAAACTAGACTTGACAAGGCCAGTAAGGAGCAATTAAGATCATCTTGCTCCCTAAGAGAGAAGCCTTCTGAATTACCTTGGGTAGTAGCGGAACTGGAGGGAAGGCATAAAGCAGGCCGGTGGGCCAAGGGTGGACTAACGCGTCCATAGGGCTCTTCCCCGGAGCCAGGGATAGGGAGAAAAAATCCTTGCACTTCGCATTCAGAGGAGTCGTGAAGAGGTCACAACAAGGAACTCCCCATTCGCTGAAAATCTGTCTTGTAATAGTTATGTTCAGAGACCACTCGTGAGGAGAGAGAATGGTCCTGCTCAACCTGTCGGCTACGACATTGGATTTGCCCGGTATGTGAGTTGCCATTAGGAAGCGATTGGTTGAGATTGCCCATTCCCAGACCCTCATCGCTTCTCTGCAAAGAGGATAGGATCTGGTCCCTCCCTGCTTGTTCAGGTACCAGACAACTGACATGTTGTCTGTGTGAACAGCAATTATGCCCTGAGGGAGGTAACAGTGAAGGGCTTGAAGGGACAGGAGTACTGCTCTCATCTCTAGGATGTTGATGTGGAGAGAGGTCTCTTCTGGATGCCATTTGCCCTGGACTGACCTGCCCAGGGAATGCCCCCCCCACCCCGTCTGGGAGGCGTCCGTGGTCAACGTGGCTGCTGGAGGAGGAAGAGCAAAGGGTCGTCCCTGATCCAAATTGGAAGACACTAACCACCAGCGAAGGTCTCGTCTGCAAGATTCTGTGATCCATATTAGATGATTGAGAGAGAGTTCCTGAAAGGACCATTGAGTTGAGAGAAGCCACTGGAGGATTCTCATGTGTAACCTTGCCAAGGAAACTAGCAGAACTGTGGCAGACATCGATCCCAATAGTTGCAAGACCATTCTGGCTGGGGCTTTGGACTTGGGGAGTAGGGCTCGAACCTGATTTTGTATGATCTGAATTCTGTCTGCAGGTAGATAGACCCGCATCTGGTTTGAATCTATCTCTGCCCCTATGAATTTTATCCTTTGAGATGGCCATAACACAGACTTTGGCCAATTGAAGGTGATTCCTAGGGAATTGCCCAGTGATATTGTGGCCTGCAGGCTCTGTAGAAGTAGATGCTTTGAGGTGGCAGTTAGAAGCCAGTCGTCTAGGTACGGAAACACCTGGAATCCTAGACTCCTCAAGTGAGCAGTCACTACTGCCAAGCATTTGGTGAACACCCTGGGGGCTGTGGTGAGACCAAAGGGCAGCGCATGAAACTGAAAATGACTGCTTCCTAGGCTGAAGCGCAAGTGTCTCCTGGACGTTTGATGTATTTTGATATGGTAATACGCGTCCTTGAGGTCTATGGAGCACATCCAAACACCTTTCTCCAACAACGGGAGAATGGTTTGTAAAGTGACCATTCGGAACTTGGACTTCTTGACTGAATGGTTTAGGTTGCTTAGGTCCAAAATGGGCCTCAAGTCCCCAGTCTTTTCTGGCACTAAAAAGAATCTTGAGTAAGTCCCTAATCCGATCTGGTCTGCAGGGACCGGTTGGATGGCTCCTTTTTCAGCAGTTTTGAAATTTCTATGGCTGCGGTATCCCATTGACTGGGTGGCGGGTCCGGGATTCTTTTGGACTGAGGGGGGGGAACAACAGAATGGGATGGAGTAACCTCCGGCGATAATTCGAAGCACCCATCGGTCCTGAGTGATCCTTTCCCAGGCCTTTAGGTGCTTCGACGACCCCGACTGGCTCCGGAGCAGCACAGCCGGGCAATCCCTCAGGGACTATGAAAAGTTGAGGAGCCACAAAAGGACTCGCGGTCTCCAGTGTTGCGGGGGCCTCTGCCACCTCTGGGACGGCGTCTTCCTGATGAATTTCCCCCTCCTCTGCCTCTGGAGGGGGAACCTTCCTGCTGAGAGGGGTAAGACTTCTGCGATCTCTGGAACCACATCTTCCCTCCTCTTTTAGCCTTGGAATAAGGCCGAAAGGGAGTGGAAAATTGTGCCCCTATGGCAGTCAGAGTCTTACCCTCCTGTTCACAGCGGGTAAGTGTGTCTTTCACCTTGGGCCCAAACAGGGAGGACCCATCAAATGGGGCGTCGGCGAATGAAGACTTGAAGGCCTCCACAAAATGACACAGGCAAAGCCAGGCTTGTCTCCATAGCGCAATGCCTGTACCCGCCGCTCTACTCGCCCCCTCAGCCGCATACGAGATGAGCATCATGGACGAGTTCGAGATGAATGACATCGTAGCCAGCTGAGATCCAACCGTCTGGGCCAGCTCCTCAGGCAGGTTACCTAAGAGGGTATCGGATAGCTCCTTAATCAGATCCCTCTGGAATCTCGTAAAGTGCGTTAGGTAGTTCAGAGACCTCAAAGTAAAGGCCGCTGAACTAAGGGTGTGCTTGCCGTACCGATCCATGCTCCTAGACTCCTTATTAGGAGGATGGACGGACATAGAAGCCTCTGCTACATCCTGCTGTGTAGCAGATGCCACCACCATAGCATCCACAGCCACACCTTTCATGAGGAACTCTCTATCTGGGGGTGCTGAAAGAAATTTGTTTGGACGAGCGGGCACTGGTTCCACAGAGTCCGGGTGTTCCCACGCCCTTCGACAGATCAAATCCAAGAGCTTGTCGAAGGGCGGAGACACCCAGGAGGCGGAGGGCTGAGCCCCGAAGGCCTTCAGGAACACCGACTCATCAGCAGAGGGAGGTTTGGACTGCCAGCCGCCTTGTTGTTTTAGGGCTTCAAGGATGTCTGCAAAGGAGACATTATCCGAGGACGACTTGGGGGACCCCTTTGCATCATCGAGATTGGTGTCAGATGTCAAAGACTCATCAGGGGAGTCAATGTGCTTCCTCTTGCACGTTTTCTTCCTGGGAGGTTCATCCGAAGAGGCTTCAGAAGGACCTCCAGGAGGGGGAGAAACCCCAGCAGGGGTAACCTGAGGCCCAGGGGCTCCGCTGTCTGCTGACAGGGGAACTGCCAATGACCCAGTTTCCAAGAGTAGGGAAGGAACTGGGGAAACTGTGGAGATGGCCAAAGAAGATTTGGCTAGAGCACTCCTCATAGCCCTGAAGGCGGGACCACCAGAATCCTGGGAAGGTCCCCCCTCCGTGGCCACGACAGTGGACAGTACTCCCGCCGCACCAAGAGGAAGACTTGGGACCGAAGGCATCAATCCCGAAGCCTCCCGCCCAGGGCCAAAGGAAGAAGTCCGTGCACTGAACTCCGACCCAGGAGCCGGAGTCGGAGCAAGGGTCGAGTCTGACCCTAACACCTCCACTGGTTACACCAACACCTGCTCCAATGGTGCCGAAGCTGTTGGAGGAGGAAGAACTGTAAGGGAGTGGACCATCGGCTCCGAAGCCAAATGGGCTGGAGCCGAAACCATCTTTTGGAACACCGGAGACTGGAAGAGTCGAAGGAGTACCCTGTCAATGTCCGAATCAGACATCCTGGAAGATCTCGAGGATACCGATCGGGCCCGAACCGATTTCTCCATTGGCTCCAAAGGGCCTGGGGACCGGCTCCGAAAGGATTCCACTATTATCGGCTCTGAGGAAGCCTTCACCGAAATTTCTCTCGGCTCCGATAAAGACTTCGGCTCCGAGGGGGAAGTGTCTGAGCCGATGACCCTTATCGGCTCCAATATCAGTGGAGCCGATGAGGATGACCCGCCTCTCGATGCTCCAGACCTCGGCTCCGAAACCAGAGGGGTCGAGGTAGGAGGCATCGAGGCAGACCGTTCCGACCTCGGCTCCGAAGTCCGTGGAGCCGATGGAGAAGTCTGCTTGCCTTTCTTAGCCGTCGGTTCCGACTGACTGGTCGGAGCCGACGCTTTTCTCTTCTTAGAAGAAGGAGAGGAAGATAAAGCCTCCTCGAAAGAAGGCTTGATTAATCCTCTAAGGATTAATTTGTTTTTCCTCTCCTGGAGGACTCGAGAGGAAAACGCATGGCACACACTGCAGGATTCTTGGAGATGTTTGGCGCCAAGACAATAGACGCACGAGGAGTGGTCGTCCATAATGGACATTTTAAACCCACACCTCGTGCACTTCTTAAAACCGGATGGTTTATGTTCCTTAGACATAGTTGTAAAAACAGAAGCAACAGTAAAGTTTAAACAGCTTAGGACACAGGTACAATAAGTATGTCAAAAAATATATATATATACTGAAAAGAGAAACTTTTCCCCTTTTTTTTTTTACACAGTAAGAAAAAGGAAGAAAGCAAGGAGGGTCAAGACCCTCTAACTCAAACGGGTACTTGACCCACACACAACCACTAAAGTAGTTAGAACAGGGAAGGCCCTCTGACTGAAAGGAATCTTCTCTGACAGGAAATTTAAAGTAAAAATCAATAAAACACCGAGAAACACACTCGTACACAAAAAATAGCTGTTAAAACAGCTTTTGGGTTGAAAAAGAGAAAATTTCTGACAGGAAAAGATACTATTAATATAGTACTTAGCCCAGCCAATGTTGAGACCACGTCCAAGCTCTGTAAGCGGCAAACGAGATCTGGGGGATTAGTGGTGGTGCATCCTGGGATAAAGAAAGCTCAGCCAATAAGAGGCCTCGCTCTATAGCATAAGCGTGCCGAGTCGGAGCCGAGGGATCGGCTCTGAACCCATCATTCAGAATGTAGGCGAGATCGGATCACATAACATCTAATGTTACTGTCAGCATGATACATGTGCATTCTCTGTAGTGTGTTTTACTCTGTTAAAGTTTGAAATAATTTACGATGATCCATCAGTTGGTTTCTTAACTTCAGATTTTGTATTCTGGACTTAGCTATTGTAATTATTATAGCTTGCTTATAAGTTTTGAAACTATACCAAATTATATCTATATAATTAACCTTGTTATGTTTCTTTAATAAAGCATTGTAATAAAAATGAGTTGAGGATGTGGAATAAGGAGAGAGACTGAAGGTATAAATTATTGAGTGCAAAAAGGCAGATAGAATATAGTCTGTATCCACACATTTATGAAAATGAGTTGTATATATTTAATTTTGGGGGAATGCAGTTTAAAGATAATAAGAAACATACTCCTTTGAGACCATAACAGTGCCTGAAACATGAAAAATATACCCAGCATATTCATGCACAATGTAGCATCAACGTAACTGTGGGTAATCATGTTACAATAGCAAACACAGTCACAGACATTGCAATTCAAATTCATATGATCCAAATTATTCAACTTGTACATCCCCATATCATGTGACCATAGAGAACCTGTGGCATTGTCCACTGGATCCAGGTATGTCATTTATTATTACATCTTTGTCACAGAGTATCTGTTCTGTACTGTTTCTGAACTGATTCTTACACAAACAACATTGAATGCACATGCACACAAATTGTGCCATATATGTGCATACCGGACAGCATTTTTGATATGATATAGCATACTACAATATTTGGACTGAGCTTTGCATTTGCAAGATGGTGCTAGAAAGGTAAAGGTAATGACAGCATGTCATAATACAGTGTAGATATTAAACTGCAGCATCTATTGGGGCAGTTCATGTACTAAAGCAGCATTGCCTGGGAAATTCCTTCATTGTTTCACAAGAAATGATTATCTAGTCTGTATGTCAAACTCCAGCGGAAAAAAGTCAGCAGTCCCATGTAGTTACTAAAATATGCACAGTAAATATTGCTATAACGACAGTATAGTTTTGAGACCCTATTAACATGTAGTTTGAATGCACTGTGCGTAACATCTTAAACACAGTCAGTTTAATAAAAAAGCCTTAAAGATTATTGTAACTTAAATCTCACAAGTAGTACTTGGTTGTTGTAAACATTTGGCTAATATTAGTTTATACAATACAGACAGCAGTGTAACTATGGGGTATACCTGTCAGTGGGATGCTACAGCTGGTATAGGCTGTTTATTGTTGTTATAGGAAAACAAAGCAGTGCAAAGAGCAATGAAAAGCATAAAAAGGGGCTTCATGCTGAAGGTTCATTGGTATTAAAGGCAAAAGGTTAGGAGAGATGGAAAGACTGGCATAGTGAGGTAAGAGGAGAGAGGCTGATGAGGAGAAACAATGAAGAGAATGGCTGGGAAAGGAAGAAGTTACAACTGGATAAAGTAGTAGAAAGTAGTTCCAAATAAGAATAGTAAAAATAAAAGGGTCAAATAGAGATGGGCAGTGAGCAAGAGAGGAGTAGAAAACAGATGCCCCAAAAATGATTACCCTTTCTTTGTGATACCTTATTTTTAATTATTATGATTACAGGTTTTTGCACATTTTTAGTTTTATTTAATAGTTGCAACACAATTTGTCCTCATTAAGTAACTTGCTGAAAATCTGGTTGACTTAAAGCTGTTTATTGTAATGCATGCAGTCGTTAAATGCTAGCTTGATGCTGGCATCATCAGTGATTTTTATTCATGGATTTTTTTTTGTAGTGTGATGTAGAAAAACACTGGCATGATTATTTATGCATTGCTATTCTGAATTATGACATTATTAACTACTTTTTGATTAACTTTTGTATTACAATTAGATAACAGTTGCAACGCTGAATTTAAATTATCTCTCTCTCTCTCTCTCTCTCTATATATATATATATATATATATATACACATACAAAATGCAATTTATTTTAAGCATTGAATGACTTTAGTACTGTTTTCCTATTTTACAAGTATTCGTTCATATTAGCTCATGTTCCAGTTTATTAAATGCAGCTGATTCATTGCCCATGGCATATAAACAATTTATGACAAGACAATTTTAGTGGTGCCATTTTTTCTTTTAATTACAAAAAGGTCTCCAGGAGGCATTTTACGGGAGGTGGTAGATTCTAGGTCTGATATACTTTTATTGAATGCTGTAGCAGTTGAAGGATTTAGAACACATTCTTCTGGTAACTTTTCACAAAACTTGTAGCAAGTAGAAGTAATTTTCAGTTATGTTTTACATCATCACGGTCTTTGAAATAATTGTAAAGAATGAATTAGCTTGTGCTCTGCAGTAGAAATTAGAATCTGTGGATTAATGTCCACATTATTTCATTTAATTGTAATTGCAATGTTATTCTTCTTCTTTTCGGCTTTTCCCAGTTAGGGGTTGCCACAGTGGATCACCTGTCTGCTCATGATTGGCAGTGGAGTTTTACGATGTCGAGTTGCCAGCTCGACATAAGGCAAACACATGCATGCATGCACTCACACCTAGGGGCAATTTAGAGTGTCCAATCCACCTACTTTGGGATGTGGGAGGAAACTAGATCACCTGGAGGAAACCCACGCAACCACAGGGAGGACATGTAGGCTCTGCACAGAAGGCATCCCAGCCGAGGATCGAACCGGATAACCTCTTGCTGTGAGGTGGCAACGCTAACTGCTGCACCACCGCAGCCACCCCTGTAATTGCAATGTTATTCAAGTGATGAAATACAGTCACTTTATTTATTTGCAGTTTAACATTCTTGCCAGTGGCACAGTATGAGACCATGCAAATAGCTTTAAGATAACACTCTAAAAGTATAATGTCTGCCATGTCAAGTGAATGCAAATTCAGCTTTACTTTCCATAGCTATTAGATTGGTGAATAAGTTATTTATCAAGTCCAGGTTCAAATGATACAGTTTAACAACTGAAGATAACTTTTTTTATGATTGCGCTGATAATGTCAAGCAATGGTGTTCAGTCCTCCATAGTCCAGGTATTTGTTACAATTGATCAGTCTTTTTTAATGGCATAGAACCACTGAAAAGACTCACAATAGGTTTAGTTGTGTCCGTCTGCAACAATTTCACATTGTGTTTGATGCCTGTCATGCCCCGCAGGGCTCTGATATTGCTGAACATTTACAATTGTCTTTAACAGAAAACACTAAACTAGTTTACACTTAGCTTTACTGTGAAGGACAGTTTTGACTGCATGCATTGTCAGAGCAGAGCTGCAGTGAAGGTCCTAGTGTGGTTTGTAGGGTTCTCCCTATTAAAATGTCTTTGTATAGCAAGTTTTACAGCTGTGACAGACATGTGTTAAAGTGGCATGCTATGTTGGTTTACTGCATTTAATGATCTGCTTAAAGTCTGGGTGGAACAGCAAACAAGCACATTTGTGCATTTCCCCCCATTCAATTACACTGCATTACCTATAGTGTCTCACACTCAGTGTAACCCAGATAAAGCTATTTCTCCTGGCATCTGCTTATAAGTTTGGATTTGACTTGAAAGTTCTGTTTGGTTACACATCATTATTTCTGTCCTCTTGTAGGACAGAGACTCATTTCAATACTAACTCCATTTTCTCTCATAGGGTATACCTCTGCTGTTAGTATACTTTGCAAGTTACACCCTTTATGCTAATTATTAAATAACAAATGGCAATTGGCATCCCACATGGCTGAATGAAAATGTGGTCTACAAATTAATGTATGCACTCTAGCCTTTGAGGGAGTTTTTTCTAGCTCTCTGCATTTTCTTTGCTTGTGCTATTGAATTATTCTGACTGATAAACTATTTTTTTCTCAGTAAATTGTCTTGCCTTTTTAAGGCATCTGTGTCTAACTGATGATGATGCATGTACTCTTTATTTATTTTATTTATTTTTGTAGTTAACTGACTATATGAGCTCACTAACTGTATGATCTAAATGCTGTCAAAAACAATCATCCAGATGAACATTCCCTAGCATTAACTTTTTTCTTGTTCATTTAATTTTACGTTTACTAAAACTTTTAAAGACACATTTTAATTAACACTTTCATGACAGAATTTAAGGGACCAGCCATAGGCAACTTAGTACTCTCATCAGATACATTTTTTTATCTTTTTTTCTTTCCCACAGATACAAATAATGATAGTCATTTCACAGTTCCTGTATTCTTCAGTATATCCCACTTCTGACACCAACATTTGGGTTCATTATATTGGTACTGAGATTATGTGGTAAACCAGAATACAGATGGAAGGATGAGAAAAGATGCCACATTGTATCTAAAAGCATTTAACTTAAAAAACAACTTCAATAAAGCATAAAATTAGTTGCTTACACAATACATTAGCTTATTTACTTTGCAAACTATCCGAGGGATCATTTACCTAGATACAGCTGCATTTGTTTGGCCAAGGCAGTTTCTGTATTAAGCAATTCATTAATTAATCAATTGATCAAATCAATCCAGGATCAAGCTGCCAACTTTAATCCCAGTGCATCAATTCATGCACTGGTTATCAAACTCAAGTCCTAAGAGCAAATTAGGAGGGTCAGGTTAAATAGGCATGGGTTATGTTTTTTATAGACAAGTCATATCTGCTGATACATAATGACGATTTGAGCCTATCCTTTTTGGAACTGTGTGACTGTTGACTTGAAATTTATTAAAATAGCATGCAGTTTTATAAGTTGTCTGTACCATTGGAAAAACATTTTATTTAATTTTTTATTGTCTGTTCACCTTTCACAATGCATTTTATCTTAAAGTGCACAGTACAAATACTTTCTCTTTTATATACCGACTATAGCTGGCAAGATCACAGATTTGCAGATGTTTTGTAAAACATGCATGTCTCCAAAAACTTTAATTAATAAGTGCATGATTATTTAAACATACATTCATTTTATTATAAAAGAATAATTAATATGCTATTAGTTTAAATCATGCAGCTTTATGTTTTGATGCTGAGTTATATATTTTACAGCTTAAATTCAAAACTCTGATTAATTAATGCAACATTATTAAAGACATACTCACTAACAATTGTATCATAATAGGTGGTGGTGCTGCGGTAGTGTTGTTGCCTCACAGTTAGACGTTGCCCGTTCGATTCTCAGTTAGAGCGTCTTCTGTGTAGCGACATGCGTGAATGGGCGTTCCTTCGTTGAAGATTGTGCATTAGGCCCGGCAAACCAGTACGTAAAAATCTACTGCCAATCATTAGCAGACCGGAGTTCCGATGTGGCGACCCCTAACCGGGAAAAGCCGAAAGAATAGGCTAACAAGCATAATTTATTTAGTTAATGCAGATTTACACTGTTGCTAACCACTTTTCTGTTTATTGCCCAACATTGATGGAACCAATTCGATAAAGTAGGACAGCATACTTTAGCCCAGTACACAAACTTACTTCAGTGTATCACGTGAGCATTTCCTGTTTTAAATTTATACAGAGGAAAGCCTCTTCATGAATTGTTTCTTACTTTTGACCTGTTCTGTTGACACCATAGACAATGTGCAGTCGAGCACAGAACAGACCTCCATCATCACCCTTTACAATGTGAATAAAGTCTTCATTACTTGTTTGCTTTATCACACTGACTTCATAATTGTAAGATAAAAAGTAAAAAATGTACCAAGATAACACACAGCAAAACGTTTAATCACAGCAAAGTACAAAGTGGTAAGCGCTTTCACAACCAAAGTTGCTTCATCAGACACCACAGTAAAAAATGCACATGTTTAAATAGAGATTCGAAAATGCCAGTAAATCAATAAAAATCACACAATGATTAAGTAGCAGTGAAAAACAATTAAGCCTCATGCTCAAACTAAAAAAAGCATTGCTTAAAAACATTGTACAAGAAGGAATAAAATACTATACATGAGAAAGCACTTAAAACATGTATAAAATCATTATAAAACATGGAAAAATACTAGGCAGGAAAAAGTTAAATAGGATACTTGGAAACTAAAAGCATAAATGTAACAAGATTACTGCCACCACCAAATTTCTTATGAGCCAGAGACAAACCCTGAAAATGGCTTACAAGCATCATTCATTGGCATGATCTAAATAGGAGACAGAGATTACATTATCAGAACGAAACTAGCACCTTACTCATTTCTGGAGCATGTCAAATTGATGAAGTTAGTTTCACCAAATGTAACAAGTGCAAATGCTTCTCAGCAAAATTAACTTTGCCAACATTGATGTTTGCCTTTTTTTTTCCTGTGTTGTTTGACCTCAGAGTTGGTATATATCAGTACATGAGGTGTGGGGGAGGCCCTCATATGGGAGAAGGGGAGTCTGCCCCCCTGAAAAAATGTGTTTGTATGTTTGTTGAAGGCAGTCTTGTTGAGAAGTTTTAAAACTTTTTACCATTGTTGAAAATACCTTTGGTAAATAGACATGATTACCCCAATTCTCAGCTCCCCAAAAAGTAATAAAAAAAAAAAAAAAAAAAAAGAACTCTGAGAAGACTGGAACAAAGATGGCTAGGGATAGTTACTTTCCTAATTACAAATTGTTTGCCAGATGTCCCACCCCAAGCACTTTTGTTAGGGTATAGCTACAATTATTAAAGGAAAATCTTAGTTCCATGTTTTAACAAAGTAGACTAGATGACACTGCTTTGAGATGCATATTAAAGACATATCTTTTATTTGTGGTACAAATACTCACTGTTAACTCTGCAATATCATTCCCAGTGAGCAGGCCACAAAAATACTCTCACATTATCTTTACCTTTGCCTCTCTTGATTGCCCTGTTGAAAGGATGTTAATAAAAATGAATATATTTCAACAGATAGAATCTTTGATATTACTTTAACTAGGGCTGAATGCAGGTGCCATATACAAGACCGTGCCTATAAATTTTAGCTGATCTTTTTGACATAGGAGAACTACAGCTTGAGAAGACATGCATCATTATACTTTTGCATAAATGTTGGACATATAAGTAAATGTAAAACTTTCAGTCCCCTCACTCTGCTTTTTTCTTTTGTAAAAGCCAAGTACAGGAACTGGTTATTCAGCCTCAGGAAATCAACTTTATAGAGCAATATGGCATTCATACTGATACCCATGAAGGCTTCAAATAGGGTATGACTAATCTCTGGCATGTATTTAATACAGTGACCCACAATCTCCTAGTATAGTGACTTTGGACATCACACCCATCTGATCCTGTATGTGTATGTAACAGATCACAAATGTCCTACACAGATGAGCACACAATACACTGTGTGGCAAGGTTACTGTAGCGTGCTGTAGACTTCTACAGATGTTCCTCAGGGCACTGCATTAAGGCCCCTTATTGTTTTCCATATTTGGGAATAACTTGGCTCACATGTAAATCATGCAATGAGTTCAAGATCATTTGTTCTGATCACCGATGAATTTTGCAGCTCTCTGCAAGGGATCTTTTACAGTTATTAAAACTTGATTAAAATACAACTATTTGAGCTTGAATGCTAACAAAAATAAAATGGAGAGGCCTCTGTTTTATAAGCCTTAAGATAATAATGGTGAAATTCAGGTCACTGAACCTAGAAGACTAAAGTGCATGAAGAACTAATTAATGCTGTTGAAGACAAAAATATAAAATTTGGAAGCATAATCATGTCATACATCTCCCATATAAAATCTCATAGCTGTATGCAGAGTATATCTCAAGATTAAAAATTAATAAAATTTTTATGCAGGATGCTGAGGAGTGAGATACTTTTATAGCTAGAAAACACCCTCCTGTCACATTTCTGAACATGGGTTCCACAATGCCAGAATGTCAAGACAGAGACACTATACCAGCATTCCAAGCAATCCTGATAATACAAATTAACTACAACTTCTCAACAATTTGCATTATAGTTAATGTTCTTAGATAGCGCTGATTCACTTTTGCTGCCAGTAATAAAAAAAAAAAAAAAAAAAAAAAATTCACTGAAGCAACTTCATCTCTGAAAATGGTTCATTTCCACCTTATGTTTCTGGCAGTGCCTCCTGAGTAAAGGGCATGCTAAGTAGATTCAGGAGTTCTTTTTTTACCTCTCAGCAATGTGCCAAGTTAAGGTCGACATTTCTGTATCCTTAATGAAAATATCCTTAGCAATATCCTGCCTCCCTGTCCTGTGTCACTGTACTGCTTACAGAAAATCTCTGAAACTATTCAAGCATCACTCTACATGGCCTGAATAAACTCATCCTAACTCTTTGATCTCCACTTTATTGAATACTGCAGGGGCTGTCTTCTTGGCCTGTCATACTTACCCAATTAAGTCACCCCCCCACCAGCATTGCATGAAAGGCCTGTTTCTTAAATTTGACAGCGTTCCTCATCACTGATAGGACCAGTGTGTCCTGTAACTACTGCTGTTCAAGTGATGACTCCATGCTGGCAATAGCTTCTTTCCTCTAATGTACTCAATAGGGTGCATTCATATGATATGTTTAAAACTTCTATAGATTTATGGGAGAAGCATTTCTGGGAGATGGAGTTGTATTCACCTTGTACAGAAGCATTAGTTAAGAGTTTCCAGGATAATAGAATTACTTGGCAAAAGGTTATCTGTTCATCTGGTCTTTCTAGTTGCCACCCCATCTGTTTGATCTATCTCACTATCAAATAGTAAACAGATATCAGATCAACATCTCCCTTGATCCAAGTGACCAGAATACATTGCCTGATTTTTGATGGCATGACTTCAAAGTTGATCATTAACCCTTGGATAATGGTGGTACCAAGTACATTTATGTGTGTCTTGTGTCTATCCATGACTCTTGTTATGTACAATCCATGAGAAGTAGAAAAGCCCAACCTCAATTCACCACTTTGGTTCAGATCAGGGAAGCCATTTGTGCCAGGTATTCACATACAGGTGGATCCATTATTCCTTATGAGAGTTGAAGTTTCCCAGTAAACTATTCATAGGTGGTGTCACAATGAGTGCCATGGTTGTGGTCTCTTGAAAGTGGAGTACCCCAAATAGTTGTTACCTGCATATGAACAAATAAAAGAGAGAGTTTTCATCTCTGCATCTGACTGATCATGTTGAAATGACCTTATTTACTGGCAGAAACAGCCTGGAAAGGTATAGTTTAGGATACTGAATAAAGGATCCAGTTAACTGAGAAGGCTATAATTCAGGATGTGCAATGTGGATTCCATCCTGAACATGATAGACTGGGTAAGCATTTTGTTATTATAAAAATATTGGAGGAATCATGGGATATTGCCTGTACTGCCTACATGTGCTTTGTAGACTTGGAGGAGGCATATGACAATGTAACTTGGAACATGTGCAGCAGTATAGTCACCGAAGACATTCACTCATGCCATTTGGTAATTATTTTTGAGGAGTGAGATTGTGCCTTCATTATTGGAGACAAAGCAGATACATTCAATATGGGCATATGACCCTCTCAATAAAATGATGTTCATCTTTTACTGTCTGTAATTTTCATAGACAAAATGTTAAGGTGCAGTCAAGGCCAGAAGAGTAGCCAGCCCAGGAATATAAAGGTACTATAACTGCTGTTTGCAGATGATATTCTCCTTTTATCCTCATGTAACTGAGATCTCCATTATGCACTGGAAAATTTACAGATGTGAAGTGGAGTTCAGCAAGTACCCAATTTAAGAGCAAGCTAGACCAGAGAATGGTGAATACAGGAAATTTCCAAGAGGCCTGGCACCCATGTCTCATATGAACAGAGGTAGCTTATAAATGCCTGGCCCTCAATGCCCTATATGGAAACAGGAAGTCATTATTTTTTCAGGAAAACTTGGTTAGGCTTAGAAATCCCCCCCCCCAGGTTGTTAGCCTTGTAACACTCTATGAATCTATGAATAAGTATGAAGTGGTTGAATCAACATCTCAGAACTGGAGCTTGTATTTCTCTCTCATTATCTCAGGTTCTTCTTCATAGAGTGGGTGAAGGGAATTGGGAGGCTGGTTGTTGGATTACTGTAGTTCAGCAGTATTGCAGTTATTGTATTGGATTGTCATGATGATGATGATGAAACAAAAGTTGAGTCACATGACAAAGATCTCAATTACAAATCAGTCTTTATAACAGTCCTCACCCATGGCCATGAACTTTGAGTAGTAATGGATAGGATGGGATTACAGATAAAAGTGAAAGAAATGTGGATCTTTCTTGGTGTAGATGGCCTCAGTGTTCACGACAGTGTGAGGACCTAATTGATCTGGGAGACCTTGAAATACAGCTGCTGCACCTCTGTATTATGAGATGTGGATTGGTCACCATATAAAGATGCCTCTCAGGGTACCTCTCATGAAAGGTGTTATCACATGTAGCCTTCTTAAAGGAGGCACTAGATCAAACTTAACTTATGGTACAGAGATGAGGATTGTGTATGCTAGTTTGCTGGGAAATGCCCAGGGATCCCATTGGGTGAGTTAGAGACTGTTGCAAGAGATATGAAAGTCAGCTCTATCCTGCTCAAAAAGACACCATGACCATTAGCAGCACAAACAGTAAAGGAGATGATGGAGGTGATTTTTATACTGGAAAACAAGTGCCACACATGCACCTAGTCTCACACACTATTAATTACATATTCTAACTCCAGAGTCAAATAGCCTCAGATAAATGGTAAATATTTTGCTTTTGCACAATTTCAAATACTACACTTATTATCTTTCTGGGGAGAAATGAGATAAGATATAAACTAGTAATGGTTTGATTGGGGTTGGCAGTCATTGACAAATGTATAAACCAATAACCTACATGTAAACATCCAGCTGCTGATATTGAGAGCACCTTTATGCAACCCCCGCGTTTGATTAATGACTCATGTGACAGAAGCTGGTATGGGAGTGGGGAGTCTAAGCATCATTTGCCATCTCCCCATATATTGAGATGACAGTAATCTTTTTGTGGACTACAGCACTGATGAAGGACAGGAGTTTTAGAGTAGCCAGAGTAATAATTTGAGAGTGAGAACAGGAAACCTGTCTGCACTGGGAGTGCATGTATGCATGCGGGTATGCACAAACCACATTATCATTATTGTACATCCTGCATGAATGGTGGGAAAGGTTTTTAACTGACTGAGAAAAGTACATTTTCCTGCATTTGGTATGGCACCATGAGAAGACAACCTGATGCTCCATCTGTTTACTGCCTTGAATACCTGGATGTTTTGTATCCTCTGTGGGGAAGTCTGGTCAGTCATGAGTGGGAGTCATAATTTCATAATTGCAGAAACTAAGAAGAAGATCAGGATATAGAAGGAGACATGAGAGGAACAAAATAAGGAAAATAAGTTTTGCTATCAAATAACCTCTTTCTCCATTTCAGTCTCCTAATACACTTCTGTGAGTTACTGAAGCTGATTTCTTCTACATTTTTTTTTTGGTTTTATTTTGACATTTCTAGATTTAGTTATCACACTTTATTGTAATGTGCTGCAGTTTTTTCACAAAAAAATCATTAAATTTGTTATTCAGTGCATTGTTTTCCTTTTCTTTATTTTAAATATCAAAATAAAGAAAGAGGGTGTAGAGGCTCTGACAACAATGAAAAAGAAGATTATAGGCAACTCAGCAAGAAATTAATTTCAGCTAATTACAGTGGCAGCTGGAGACTTCAAATCAAAGGGGGGCTGCCAGAAGCAGTTTTAGGTCAACAGGTGCCCTAGGCAAAAGTGCTCCACGGTACCCCCCCATACCACCCGGTGCACCCATCCTGGTCTACCTACAGCAAATAAATAGTGGAAAAGTGACCCTGCTACAGTGGCACCCTAGGCGGCTGCCAAGTTAGCCTATGCCTAAGGTCGGCTATGGGGCCTGCAGGAGACAGTTGAATGGGTGGGGGTCAATGGGACTGGGTGTGGCCAACTAGAAAGGGGTAGTGCCATGCTCAAAAATACAAAAACTGGGACTTTAATTAAATACACTGCCCTGGGTGCCAAACTGTCATTATGAAAGTACAATGAAGACAAAATGAAGTGTAGAAGAAAAAAAATATTTCAGTGCATTGGCTACATGACAGCTTACTTAATATCTAGATGGAAAAAAAAACATTGTGAGGCATGAAAAACTAAATTGCTTTTTAAATACATTATTGGAATGCCAGTCAAAATCAAGTATAAAAAACAAGCAGCACTCAACTCAAACTATTTCTCCTTGCACCGGAGTTCTAATTATAATTTATTTTCAGTTTTATAAAAGTACAAAGTAACATGCTGAAAGTAACAATCTCTGTGATACCCCCACTTGTAAAAATGTTTCTTATCCAAAAAAGACAATAACTATCTACTTGTTTCATGGGGAAAACATGATCTAGATTAAAAATGAACAGCAAACAAGAAACAGGCTCAAGATAAATTGCTTAAAGGATTACTGCACAGGTTATAGACCACACATGATAGATTGGCATTCTGTTTAGTTTACAGGTAAAGTCTGCAAAGATGACTGCAAGTCTCCAACAAATGTAATGAGCTTCTGAAAATAATGTAATCCTGTCCTTTATTACAAATGCTGTCACATGCATTTCAATACATAAAGCTTATATGTTATCATGTAAAGTAAATATTCTCTGCATGGCAACCACAAACAGGCTTTCAATGTTAGTAATTCTTTAACAGTATGCTTATTAAAGCTTACTTATATCTTACAATCTCAGACAAGCTTACCTGATGGTCATTAAAGCATTACTACTTAAACACAGAGCAACAGGCACTGCAACAACATGCATTTTCTGAATAATAAGCATAAATCAACAGTATGGATGGGGGGATACTCTGCACACTTACACTGCATAACTGCTTCTTGCCTTGTTGGACACATCCAAAGTCACTACATGGGGGAGTTGGCTGCAACACGTATGTCACAATTTGAAATGTCTCTGGCTGACAGTGATGGCCCTGACATATATGTCATACCTCTCAACTTCAGAGCAAGAAATCTGGACAAAGCCATAAACAGAAGTATGACAAAGGCCCAAAAATAAGGACAATTTTTAAATATTGCTCTTATAAACTTAGAAAGATAATAGAATAGTAGGCCTTGCATTAGTATGAATTTTCTGAAGGGTATGAAATCTGAACCTCAAATGTCTGTCATTATTTTCTAACTTCCATCTTTAATGATTTGCCACTAATTTGCCAAAAAAAAAAAACACAATTTTATGAAAAACAGACCAAAAATGTAATGCAAAAAAATAAAACAGCCACACAGTACAGCTGGGAACCTGTCAAAGAACGGACACATTTTTTAAATATTAGTACTGTTAACTTGAGCAGCT
This sequence comes from Protopterus annectens, assembly GCF_019279795.1. Taxonomy (NCBI): domain Eukaryota; kingdom Metazoa; phylum Chordata; order Ceratodontiformes; family Protopteridae; genus Protopterus; species Protopterus annectens. Next base: position 502,720,854 of record NC_056739.1, read on the forward strand.
GACAAAATAGAGAATCTACATGCATTTCTGAAATAAAAGTAATCTACAACTCTGATCATTACAATTATTTATTAATTGTAAACTCTCCACATTTTCTTCCAAAATTGCTATTTTGCAGAGGGACTATTAGAGGGAGAGCAACATTCTGGGCCAAAATCGGGGACAGTTGAGAGGTTTGGATATACCTAATTCTATAAAGAGGTTCACAAATCGCTTCACAAACAACTCAACTAAGCGCTTTCATTAGTATGTAATGATAGACTTCATCAGAGTACAAGAAGCTCATCCACTACCGAGTTTAAATATTGTTAGTCACATCCATCACATGTTCACCCCAACCAATACAAATACATTAATATTCAAATTCAAATTCACTCAACTCTTCCATGCATTATTTAGCATATATTACAAAACATATATTAATAAAAATTAATATGTTAAAAAGCATCATCTATTAACATAAAGGGCTTTAATCTATAAAATACTACTAATGGAGACATGATCGTGCCCGGGAACACTGTGGCATTACATTGTAACTGCCACTAAAATTTTGAGTAATTATGTGAATATGATTTTAGGGAACTACTAAAAGTTAAAAAATATGGAAGCAAGTATAGTAATCTCTCTGAAGAAGAGACAACTCTTCTAAGTGAACTGTCTAGTAATAGATATGTGCGGGTAATGAAACCCGATAAGGGAGGAGGGGTCGTAATTATGAGTAGTGTAGAGTATAATGAGAAAATGGCTATATTGTTGCTTAATGATGAATTTTATGAAAAAGTATCATTAAATTATGTGAATATTTTGTATAGAAAAAATGATGCTATTTTGGAAGAAAAGTAGAATTGTTCTTTGATAATTTGATCACAGCTGCTTTGTTTAGTTTTTTTGTATGTTAAAAAACCTGTGGTACCCAACATGTTTGGGATAGCTAAGATCCATAAGGCTCTTGAAAACCCACAATTAAGACCCATTGTTAATGGGAATAGGTCAAAACCACACATTCTAGCTTAATATTTAAATTTTAAGTTAAAGAAATATGTTGAAAAGTATGAAACTATCTGCTGAGATTTGTGGGACTTCTTAAGTACATTAAAGCATGTGGGATATAAAGCTGATGCTGTAATTCTTACTACTGATGTAGTAAATCTATATAATTTTATCCAACATGATAAAGGGCTGGAGTGGTTCCATGAATTTCTTGTAGAAAGTACAAAATTGGATAATAATGAGATATATGTATGTGATGTCCTGATGGAAATTTTTCTTAGAAATAATATATTATATGTTAATGGTGAATATTTTTGGCGAAAGAAGGGGGTAGTGATGGGGTCAGCATGTGCTCCCATCTATGTTAATATTGTACTTCTGCAATGGGAGAAAACATTTTTATTTGAAGTATTTCAACCCTCCCCATGGGCTTTATATATCAGATTTTTAGATGACCTCTTCATTTTGTGGACAGGCCCTATAGGGGAAGTAGAAGATTTTATATCTTACTTGGATATGACTATTGATTTTTTAAGATTCACATTTACAGTAAATGATGATAGTAGTCATTATCTAGACATCCTTATAAATAATGACCATGAAAGGGGGTTGTATACAAGTAATATATATATATATATATATATATATATATATATATATATATATATATATATATAGAATACCCATGTTTTCTACTGGTTTATTAAATTTTTCTAGTAGTCACCCCTTTCACCAAAAGAAGGGGGTGATAAAGGGAAAGTTTGTTAGATTATCACAAATGATTTTAATGGATAAAACTTTTGAAATAGAATGTGATATGTTGGCTCATATGTTTAATAGGAGGGCATACCCTAATGATTTGGTGCTAGAAGTTGCTTCTGAAGTTAGGAGGAAAAGGCAATTACGTATTTTTGCACCATTGTTACGTGATGGGGTTGACAAAAATATGTAAAGAGATATGGACAGATTGGGTAGGGCTTTTATCACAATCTACTCAATTACAATGTAATGCCACAGTATTTCCGGGTACAATCGTGTCTCCATTAGTAGTATTTTAAAGAGTAAGGCCCTTTATGTTAATAGATTATGTCTTTTAACATATTATTTTTTATTACTATATGCTTTGTAATATATGCTAAATAATGTATGCAAGTGTTGAGTGAATTTGAATTTGAATATTAATGTATTTGTATTGGTTGGGGTGAACATGTGATGGGTGTGACTAACAATATTTAAACTTGGTAGTGGATGAGCTTCTTATGCTCTGATCAAGTCTATTATATACTGATGAAAGCGCTTAGTTGAGTTGTTTGTGAAGCTATTTGTGAAGCTGTGGAATAAATAATTATTCGTATAACATCTTTCTGCATCCGTGGATCTTGGGTGCACTATTGACAGCTTGTGGTCATTTTTATGCTTGGTTCATACTTCTATAAAGAGATTTATTTGCAGATACCCTCAACCTCTTAATGCAGGAAATCTGGACATAGCCAAATACATTGAGGGAACATACAAACAATACTAAAAATTGCTCTTGTATAAACTTAGACAGTTGATAGAATAACAGGTCTTGCTTTAACATGCATTTTTCTGAAGGACGTGAAGTCTGAAACTCAATGTCTGTCATTATTTAGTGACTTCATTCCTAAATGATTTGCCAGAAAACCATACATTTTATGAAGAACAAACCAAAAATAAGAAGTAAAAATTGATTCATTCTACGAAAATCTGGACAGTTGAGAGGTATAGTTTAGCCAGGGCTGCCTATGAGTTTTCCACCCTTTCCCCACACAAAATCATGGTGAAATAGGGCCTCCCCCCTGTAGCCATTCCAATGTCCCATTACTTGGCTATTTCACCCCATTTACCATAAACACTGTAATGTGGATGCTGCTTTACTTCTACAATGATTTGGATTTCTTTTAAAAGTTTTATTTTACAGCACAAACACAAATAGACATGTGCTAAACACAGCAATGCAGTCTCAAAATAAAAATAGACTTAGCATTAAAACTTCTCTGCCCTTGAAACTCACAGTCATTGAAACAGCATTGAAACCCACATTCAAAGAAAATACATCTGGCCAGTGGCAGATAAAGATTAACTTCAGGCTGTTTTCAAATCACCAGCCCCTTGCACCCGAAACATACATGTGTTATTTGATACACCTTCCTGATTGTATTAAATTATATTCCTTGTATAATACAGTACAGTTGTTAGAGGACATTTTTAATTTATTGTTTTGAACATGTTTCCAGTAAACAATGAAACAAAATGCATGCACTGATAATGAAAAAACTGCCCAATTCAGAACATTTCCATCATAAAAGTCTACTCAGACTTTTACAATTCACCAGTATCAGTAAATATACACAATCTCTGCAGAAGTAAAAGTCATCTAAATAATTCCACATTAAAGAAATCTGTAATTAATGAAGAGGTTGCTGCTAGCAAACAACTTTATATTTCATTGTTTCATTTACAAATAAAGTGCCTGTTGCCCTTGAGGAATAAATTTCCTATGTTACATTAAAAAAATGATAAGCTAGTAATATTGAAATAGGAAATGGATTGAAAACTGATAACAGGTTCATAGTTACTAGGTATCTTTGCCAAAGAGGACATTCTCAGGACTGCAGCATCCACCCCCTTTAAAAGTACAACACAGTACAGTACCAGCAATGAATCTACATACTGTGGGAGTAGTACCCACAGCCTTCTATGTCAAAAGCAAGTACACTACCTGTTGTGCCAATAACGATGTAAGTTGACTCAGCATAAGCAACACTAGACATCTCTTCCCCTGAAGCTCTCACCACCCAACACTCAACTGTATCTCTCAACTTTGTAGCACAAGAAATTTGGAAAAAGCCAAAATATATTGGGGGGGGGGGCAAAAGCCCAAAAATCAGGGACACATTTTAAACATTGCTTGTATAATCTTGGAAAGTTGCAAGAATAAAATGCTGTAATACCACTATGCATTTCACTGCCAAGTCTTGAACCCAGGATCCTGTGCTACAGTCAGAGCAACATACTGAAACTTAAATGGCTATCATTTAGTGAATTCATTTCTCACTATAGCTCACAACCTCTTAGCACATAACACAGGGACAAAGCCAATAATGGGAGAATACAGCCCCCAAACATATTCAGTGAATTCAGTTCTCACCATAGCTCTCAACCTCTTAGCACAAAAAACCTGGACAAAGCCAATAATGGGGGAATACAGCCCCCAAAATAGGGACATGTTTCAAATATTGATCTTATAAACTTAGAAAATTGCTAGACTAAAAGGTTTTGTGTTACCATGTACTTTCTGAAGAATATGAAGTCTGAAATTCAAATGCCTGTCATTATTTAATGAATTAAATGCAGAAAAACACAGATTGTGTGAGGAATAGAATAAAAATATGAGGCAAAAATTTGAATAGCTTTCACAAGTGGTGGTGGCTAGGGAATTTAGGCTCTTGCTACCTTCACCCAAGGTACAGGTTTTGAGCCTGAGTTATTCTCTAACCACTACTGTCTCTCTAGCCACCAAGTGTATTCATCTGGAGCATCACACACACACACACACACACACACACACACACACACACACACACACACACACACACACACACACACACACACCTCAAAAAAAAGCTCTTTTTCTGTTCAAGAAATAAAAAAACTCCATTCCAGCTCTGCTCAAGAAATAAAAAATCTCCATTTCTGCTCAAGAAATAAAAAAGATCTTTCCAGCTCTGCTCAAGAAATAAAAAAAGCTCCGTTCCTGCTCTGCTCAAGAAATAAAAAAAGCTCTGTTCTGTCACACACACACCTGCTATACAACCTCCGTTCTGTTGAAGAAATAAAATAAATGCTGTTCTGTTGAAGACATAAAGAAAGCTCCATAGAAACACACTGATACAAGTCCAGTCCCTTTGAAAGGTTACCTGAGGGCTCTGTCTGTCTCCTGCTTTATGTGAAGAAATACAAAATCCCCGTGATGGAATACAGTTCTCATGAGAGCAGGCTGGATCATCCAGCCTGCAGATGTTGCAGTCCTGTCCCCTTCCAGTCTATGCGGTTAGTAACCACATAGATTTTTGGCCTTCTCTGTAGTCTGATGCCTTCTTCCTAATCTGGACTGCTGTTAAACCAGACCAGATTCATTATCATGCATGCGTGGAGTTCTGGAATTTTTTTCTTTTCTTTTTTTGTTATTTTCATATTTTTTACAGCTGGGGGGCTGCAGTCCTGCAGTCCAATAGCACATGTCGCCCCTGGTTTATTATAGGTTCATAGTTAAATAATAAATGCATGGACTGAATGATCAATAAGAAGTTTAGCTGCATCACCCAACAATAATAAGAATCTATTGGTTCCTCCCCAGAAACCATATTGTTCTTACATACTCCAGCTACAGACTTACATTCTAAAATCCATCCATCAGGTTTGATTTTGAAAGGGCCACAAAATTGCTTTGCTTGAAAAAAGTGAGCTTGTTCCAAAGGCTGGGAATACACTGGGTTAAATGCCTACTGTACCAGCTGAAATGGTTCACACCATGATCTCTAGAACCTGCTGGTTCTACTGAAGTGGAGGAGGTTGAAAAGCTGAGGGTCTTTCATATCACAGAAAACTAAGAGTTAAACTTTGCAGGAACCTATATGAGGTGGATGATAGAGAGAGGGTGTTTAGTTAAGCAAGACAACTTGGGATTCCCTAGATTTATGGTTTGCTTACTAAGAAATATCTCAGATGTTTCACATTGGTCTAGTTGTTTAGAAGTATATGCAAAATGAGGCATTAAACTCAAGGGCAGATTAAATAATAGGGGAATGAAGTAGAACTTTATCCAGAAGAAAAGGATAAATCCTATCATAGTAAAATGATTTTCTGACCACAAATGAGACATGTTGATCAAAGGAATGCTCATTATCAGAGTAAGTGCACAGATATCTGATGTCTGTGATCACTCTTTGGGGGTTATTACTAGGCAGCAGGAGGGGTGGTTTATTTTCTGAAAGAAGAAATAATGCATTTCTTGGCATTAAGAGAAAAGCAGTGATTTACTCATCAGGAACTGGACTAATATATTACCTGCTTGGGAATCTGAGCATTAGAGGGGCTTTTGACAAATTAATTCAATTTCCAGTCACCAACAGATTTTGTTTGCCTTGAAATTTGACTGTTGTTTCATTCCAGAGAAATAGATGCCAAAGAAGAGGGGTCCCAGGATGGAGCCTTATGAGATACCCAATATGAAATATGTCTAACTAGGAGTCTTGTGGATTTTAATTGAGGTTTTTCATAGGTTTATATGTATACAGTAATCTAACAACCACTAAGACCTTTATAAGCCTAGCTGTGCAACTCAACCCAGTTGTGTTCTTATGTACCATGGGTATTTATTAGGAGGGGCTATGTTAGTTATGACGTTTCTAGAGATTATGTGCAGTGGTATGTCAGTCTGAGCATTACTGTCTGCCTCTGTCTATCAGAGATATGAGGACCAGACCTAGGGAGAATGTTCAATTTTCCATTCATTTTTTATGGTTAAATTTAAATAGGTTAGGGATGGACTCTGCTTGATATGGCTAGGAAGTCTGTTGCATAATGTAGGGATGCTCTGAGACACATATCTGTCAGTTATTCATGTTAAAAGCAAAATTTAAATTCTTGAATCTAGTGTTTCTGATGCAGTTCATTTTGTGGATGAGCTCTCAGAGCTGTATTTGAGGTTGCCTTGTATGCCAGTCATAGATCGCCTCTCAGAAACCTTTCGGCGACCTAGTATAGAGATAGGGCTTTAAGGTAATTCATATAGGACAATCTGCTTTTTAGCCCTGATTTTACTGGTAAGGAACCTTTGTGGGCATTCCTACTGTTGTATAGGTCTGGTCAGGTACATGCTGACGGGGGCATTAAACTCAATGATGGGTCTGATAAGGGCTGAGTAAAGTGGCACTATAACTTCCCTGGACCTGTATACCATGATCTTATTTATAAGTTATATGACATAGAATGATTTTTTTACTACCTTGGCTACATTGAGCAAAGACCCAATTACTGTCTGCATATGTTTCCAGATCCCTGACTACAGGGCCAACTCTGATGAGAGTCTTATTGATTGAGTAATTAGCCTGGGTGGCAGCTTTCCCAAAAGGCACTGTAATGCATTCCTTGGCATTGAATTTTAATGTCTGACTTTAGCACCAGTCGTTTGTCTGTGTTAGTCCCTCTTGTAAGATATTTGTGTCATGGGGAATCTATGATAGCTCCAAATTTGTAGTTATATGTGAACTTAGTTAACCAATGGCTCTTGACGTTAATCTTTATCTCCGTTAAGTTGATACCAAATAGCAGTGGCCCCAGCATGGACTCCTAAGGTACCCCACTGGTGACCATTCTCTTAGTTGAGGTTGTGTCATCAATCCTGCCTTCCTGGGTTCTATCTGTGAGACAGCTGATAATCCAGTGAGTTATGCAGGGGTTTATGCCCAGTTTGTTGAATTTCTCAAATCTACTCAGTTGAAGTTCACGGTAATCAAGAGATATGAACATATAGAAAGAGACATAAGAAATAGGTAAACTCTGGAGATATGATTATGACAATAAGATATAAAGGGTTAGCACCTCCAATGGGTGGGTAGTTTTGTCTAAAGGATTGATATTTACAAATTTGAAAAAAAAATACCTCAGCATATTTCATGTTGAAGATAGTCAGTTGGTGGTAGATAATATCTCCATAAGATGAATAGTTGAATTATTGGTTACATTTTCGACCTGAATTATGTATACATCATGCTTTGAGGAGGTCATCTATGCATATCTAGATTTGACAATGATCTGAAAGTTGTTTTTAATGCATATCACAAGACTTTAATAGGTTTCTTATTGGTTCCATACAGGATTTGACATAATAAGATGGAGTTATGCATAAACTATGGTACTACCCCCCAATCCCAGTAAACTTCATGGCATGATGGGTGTAAAACTGATATAATGAAGGAGTGTTATGACTACAATGGAACCAAGTTTCAGTTACTACATAAATATGAAAGTCTTTAAGATGAAGGAAGCTTCAGGCATTGCTACCTTAATGCCATTCAGGCTGGAATTTTTCTACAGGAAGACATCTATAAGGTGAACCATGCCAACAAAAAAGACACGTGGGGCAGCTAAGGTTTAAGTCAGAATGTGAAAGCCATGAGGGAAGGGGTGAAATGCATCCTTGTAAAATGAGGAGGAACTGTTGACTGTCTTGTTCCTTTGATTAAGACTCTGGACTCTCCTGCAATGAGACTAGTTATGCATCCAATTATATATATTTTTTAATTTAGTCATCATTTCTGGTGAAGGTAAAATACTCCTCAATACTAGGGTCTTACCTCTCTTGTAGACACAAGTGAGTTAAGGTTGTCATAACCAGGGGTGGTAGTAGGGATAAGCTTCCACTATCTATTAGATGCCCCCATTGCATGCATCTCTGATAGCCTCTGACAACCCAAGTCCAGCTGCTGGCCTTCATGTGTGGCTTAGTTTCTAAGTCCAGTGAAACCATTTGTAGTGACAGTTGAAGGGGTGAAGGCAGGTGACTGGCACCTTTAAACCAGTTGCTTTGGGCAGGTGAGCCTTGTTAGCCTAGGAAGGCAACCCACTTTGGAAAAGGCAAACTCTGATTTAAACCCCCCACTGACTTGTGGCAATACCCAGTTTTGGTGAAGGCTTTGGGAGTAAACCCCAAGAAAAATTTAGAGATGGAGCCCATAAGACAGTTTGAGGTTGTACTCAACCTCACTCTGGCAGCTCCTGCGATGACACTGATGCAAAGTTGTATTGGCCTTGGCTTTCCCCTTGGATTACAACAGTGGACTGGAGAGGAAAAACATGTTGCTGGGCATCAGCTATTTCCTCAAATTCACTTTTCCAGGCCTGAAGCTAGGATAGGACACTCCAGCTTTGCTCTGTGAGCAGTGACCACCATTGGAAGCACCTCACTCTATGCCAGGGGGCTGCTTCCAATGGTTGGAGAGATCCTTTTTTGTCATTGGGCAGCTACCACCCACTTTAATCTGGGCATCCCACAGACAAATAGGTACTGCCTCACCATGGTCCACTTGCTCCAGTGGGTATGTGGGGCTTAGGACACCTCCTAACAAGTGGATCATTAACCATACACCTGGAAAAACAAGCAACAAAATAAACCAGCCTTTAGGTTAGGCATATGGAACATAAGTACATGGCCGGCCTTAGGCATAGACAAACTAGGCAACCGCCTAGGGTGCCATACAGGCCGGCCTCATAAAGGGAGCAAGTTTAATTTACTTAAATTTCTGTTCTTCTCCACTTCTCCATCCTGTACTGTAGCATTTGTGCCCTCCCCACTTCCTCAGTCCAAAGCATAATTCACACATAGCAGAAACCACCGTCCCCTGCTGTGTTCTTCCATTCCCTCCCCCTGCATCCATGTGATCAGTCAGTATTAAAGCATCCAATCAATGATACTTTTATACCACTGACGTCCCTGGCTGCTGCTCCAATTGATAGAATAAAAGTTTGATCATGCCCGCCTCTCATCTCTTTTTTCATTAATGAAATAGAGGCGGGCAGATCTTTTGGATTTTTTTTATTTCCCCTGGATGTTTGAAGTGCGTGAATCAGCAACTTGGTTCTCGACCACGTGGGCGGACAAAGATTGGTTTTATTTGGGATTTTTATTTGTGTGCTTAAGGTAAGTGAAGTCAAGGAGCTAAAATACATTCCAATAAAAGGTATAATCTTGCTGACACTTTTGAGCATACAGGGCTGTTTTGGCATACTTCTTGATTAAATGACGGCATAACAAAATGTTTTAGCTGTAAAAAGTGCATACCATGTTATTGCACGTTGTGCTTCACTAAAGCATTTAAGAAAACTTAGGATAATAGATAACAGAACTAGTCGCAATGGCTTTCTGTGGGATTGTTACTGCAAACAGTATGAAGAAGACAGATTGAGTGGTTCAGGCTACTGCCTGTAAAGCTTCTGTCCAGTTCATTAATCTTGACTCATTTTTGGCATGTGACTGGAAAGGCTTGTTGCAGTGTTTGCTTTTAAATTTTCAGTCCTCAGTCCTATTCACAATTTCAAGAAGGTCAGAGTGCAATAGGCGATCTGAAAGTGCCAAATCAATTCTGGTTGGCCTAAGGCTGAATTCAATGAATTTTGATAATCAGTGGCAGTCAATAAGAATAGTCATTTTAATAGCTGGTGAGGCAGATACAATAAATTAGACAATGCTGTATCATTCTGTTTTAGTCATAGTAAATTAAAGCTGTCATTCTGTGGGTGGAAGGAGCTATCTCTGACATTTAGGCACAGGTACATACATATTAATGATACTTTGCTGTGGAAACAAATGTAAATATGCAAACTCCAGAAAGAGAGCAACCAGAGTAAATGACTGAACCTCAAAACTTGAGGTTGAGTACTAACAGCAGTAATTTGTACTGTAGTGCTGTTCTTTCCAAATCTGCATACAGTGTAAAATGTAAATTTACGAGCTGAAATCAACATCACCATCCTTTATTTAAAATCATTTGTCTACATAACTCAGAGACTATATAGTTCTAGGTTGCTTGTGTTTGTATATGAAGTAAAAGCCCGAACATAAATTGTCAATGACTTAGGGTAGAGCAGGATTTACTGCCCTGGAACACTGAAAAGAAATGATATATTTGTATTTTCTTATACCAAGCAGTCTGTTTAAGTAAAGAAAGCGAGATAGCTGTATATGAAATCGTGATGTTTTCTTTCTAATTGAGTGTATCTAAGATGGGTAGTACCTTCATATGGTCCGTTTGTAGCTTGTACTGTATCTGGTTCTCCCCTTTACCCATTTAAATGTAGCTAGATTGTCTTTTAGAACTATGAGGGTTTTTAGAAGTTTTCCTTTTGACGGATTATGCATCGCTGCTCATCAATACAGTATTTTCCCCCAAGAGAAGTGAATATGTGCTAGAGCTGTTGCTGTGCAAGAAGTTTGTGATGGAGTGAGTTAGTGATTTTTTTTTTTATAGTGATAGTTTTTCATGTGTCCTCAGTGTCATGTGTATATTTCTCATTGTGATCTTGTTTAAATAAACTTCTTGATATGGGAGTACTTGCTAGTGATACAAATCAAGTGAGTCATCTTACGTAATCTGGACCAAATTAGATATCTGCTCCACTCATTTTATGCTAATTGAAGCTCATTGAAGAGAAACATCTGCAGGCAGGTGGTGATTCTAGGCTTTTATTTTTATTAGTTCTTTTCTTACCTGGCAAGACTCACAAGGTAATGTATGGTGTGGATGTTTCTCAGCAACTGTACCTCATGAATCTTGCCAGGTAACAATAGAAATAATAAAAATAAAGGCTCAGGTACCAACTGTCTGCAGATGTTTTAAATGTTACCTTAGTGTCAGGAAAACCTCCTTTTATTAAAAGATAATTCAGCTCGCCAGAAAATAATGTAGCATGCTGCATGCATGCATGCATGCACTTTAATTTATTCAAAATGCTGTTGTGTGCCACTGTTGAGATATGACTAAAAGAATGCAGGCAGTGAGTATTGCCAAAGATTAGTTTCATAACTCTCACTGAACTGCATTTTGAATTGAATTCTTGCACTTCTATTAATGTTTGTTACTAAACTAATCTTTGGCAATACTGACTGCATTCTTTAAAAACATCCACAACTTGAAGACTTTGCTCCCCCACTTATTTTTGGCTTTGTGTGCTCAGAATGTGAAATCATAATACCCTGCAGTAAATGTTAGCTTTGCATTTATATTTCTCATTCAGGAATTTTTCAGTGACCGTTCATGTTCACATTTTAAGCACCCTGCAAAGAAACAATATTCTCTGCATCTATAAAATGATGATTAAATATTTTTTTGTAAAGTTAGGAATCGACTGATAAACTTGGAAGGTCAAGGACGTAGTCTTGGCCACTGTTTTGTTCTATCAGTGGTATCTAGGTTTTAGCACTTTCAGCATTCTAGCTGCTTAAGCTGCCCTCAGTTTATAGTAAAAGTTATGAATCCTCAGAATCTTAGTAGGTTATGATTTTTTCGGAAGGGAACAAAGGCAGCTGTGAATCTTTGCTCCATGGACTTTTTCCTTGGCCAGAAAACTTTAAATACGATGCATTACATGATATGAACAGCTAGGAAGAAAAAAATCTGAAGTGTGAGATTTCATTCAAACCCAACACTGGTACAGTGAGAAAGTTAAATGGTATAAAAATGTCACAGAAGAGGAACACAACTAAGTCTTGTGTTATTTATGTGATCATTTTCATTTTTAGGGTGGATAATACACTTTATAAGAAGGAATATGTTAGGATGTAGTTGCATTAAAGCAAGTAAATGACATTTTTGAAAATAAGCACAGGATTTGAAACTTAAGAATATAACTTGGAAAGCATGACCATGTTAGGATTCTGTGAAGATCAGTCTTTAAATGAGTGGTGGGTCAGGAAAAGTGATCTTGAAGAATGCTGTGCCTAAAACACTCTGGACAAGGCAATATGTAAACATTTTTATTTGTTATAGATGGAAACAGTACTTTCTGAACAAGGAGTACATCTTCAAAGGTTCCTCATGAGTCTGAGGTATAGAAAATACTGTACTGTAAAAAGTGCAGAACGGTCATTAATATATCAAACAACATGCATCTTAGTTATGTGGGGAATGTGAACGAAAACAACCAGATGATTGATACGTGTAACGCATCTGCTGTGACTAAATTTGCAAAAAGATGTAGTGAGGCAGAAGCAAGCAGTCTGCTCAGAATGGATGCACAAAATCACATTTTTGGGTTGCTTGCATCCATTGCATGTGTAGGTAAATTAATGCAGGTTTGATAGATTAAAAACTAGTTTCTCTAAGCAAATTCTAGGCAGACTCATTGAATATTGCCAGCTTGCGTTCTCAATGGTGTAATTGTATTGAAGCAGAAGAGGTATGACAGACTTTTGTGGAAATTGCTACTTAATTTGACCAGTTCAAGCTAGGTAACAAGGCAATGAATCATGCAGTGCTCAGTGACTATGTCACACTATAGCCATTTTGCAACTGGCATGTGTCTGGTGTTGATATTTCCACAATGTCCAGATTTTTGCCTTATTTTTTGTCAGATCACATTGCGTTGCTGACATTGAAGTATGTTGACTTGACCTGTGAAGAGCATGAAGCACACATCAGGGTATGTAGTAATTAATGTGTAACATTTTAGGCAAAGTCACGCACACCAGAGTAAATGACACAAGTTCTATGCATAAACATCAATGAACTTTGTAAAAAGCAGTTTTATTACTGTGTAATGACTGTAGATAAAATCTTGAAGGAGCAACAGATCAAGCAGGTTTATTAAGGAGAATTCACTTGCAGGAACAGATCAAGCAGGTTTATTAAGAATTCACTTGTAGGTTAACTACATTACAGGGTATCTTTGTTACAGTATGACAAAGCATTCATTGATTTTCCATGCATTTAAAAAAATGCAAGATGTGGGAGTGACCTACCTGTGGGCAGGGCTCACTTAGGGGTGTTCCTTGAGTTTAGTGTGGCTTAAGGGGCGCCAGAGCACTACTTCGTCTAGGGTGTCATTTCAGCTAAGGCTGGCCCTGCATAAGTATGATGACTACAGGCCTTATGGAAGATCTACAGAGCATCAATGATGCTTGGAAGACAGTGGTCATTAACAACGAGTTGAAACGATTACAGATGGACATTGTGGCTCTCCAGAAAACAAGGCTGCTGTCTATTGGATGTCTCAGGGAGAAATACTTCACTTTTTTCTGGCATGGGAAGCTTCCAGAAGAGATCAGGGAACACAGTACTGGTTTTGTAATCAGAAACAACCTTGTTGGCTTAGTCATACCACCAAATATGGGAAATGAGAGACTGCTGAAAATTCAACTACAAACACCAGTGGCCAAGGTCAACATCTTTAGCCACTACAGTTCTACTTTAACTTTTACCCAGGAAGTCAAGGACAAATTCTGTGATGAACTTAGTGTTGCCATCAGTGAGGTTCCTTCCCATGAACCATTATTCATTCTTGGCATATGCCAGATTTGGCAATGACCATCACAGCTGGCCATCTTGTTTGGGGCATTTTGGAACAGGAAAGATGACTGAAAATGTACAGTGTCTCCTTGAACTTTGTTCCCAATATGACCTATGCATAACCAACACATTCTTCAATATCAAGCCCCAGCCAAAGTTTCATGGTAGCAACCAAGACTGAAACAGTGGGACCAACCTGAATGGTTATATTCTGAAGTGTTGTTCGTAGAATCCCATGTGAAAGTGAATTTCAATTTTAAAGAAAAACTGTCTGAATTGGACTATAAATTATTGAAAGTAAAGAAATTACAGCTGGATAATGCATATTTCAAAGAATGTATTAAGGTGCATATAGTACCAAAAGGCCTTCATATGTGGTGCTTCCCAACTGGTCTCATTCCTAGCTCTGAGTGACATCATGAACTCTTTTGTTTGACAGACATAGGCTAGATTATATGGATATGATTGTAAAATATATTATATATATAATAAATTAATTGATTAAATTATGGTGGATCTAGAAATCTTGAACGATTCAATCATTCATGATTTGCAATATGAAACATTTAAGTATGAACATATCCTCATTTTCAGGAGTATTGATGAAGAGATTTGCAATATGAAACATTTAAGTATGAACATATCCTCATTTTCAGGAGTATTAATGAAGAGATCCAAAATATTCATTCATGCAAAGTTAAGCAGCTTGATAGGGATAGACATGAATACAAAGAAAAGAAGGCGTACCCTTCACCACCATCTCAAGCTTGGGGTACCAGATTTAAAGTCAATGCTAATATTCATGCATCAGGTGATGACCAAACTGACCCGAGAGAGGATGTGATGGATGATTTGTTGGAGGTTCACTGTCTACAATTTTTCATCTGTTAACATCGATGCTTGTCATGGGGATTTATTTGTTCGAGGTCTAATTTTTGTACCTAACAGGCACATGTATGTTGCAAATACACTCATGGATCTAAAGGAATATTCCAGAAAATTAAATTTCATGGTGATGTTTCAAAATGTGGGATCAGCCATGCAACCATTAAGGATATCCAGCACTTATAATCTCCTAATCCACCCTGTGATTAACTGTTTCGAAAAAATCTGTTAGATATTCACAATTTGGCAGAGCTGGATGGCAAGGTAAGAAAACATACTTTCAAATACAATCTTTCTAGAGAAGAAACAGTGAGATTAAATGATTTACAAAGCAACGAAGAAAACAGGACCATGCAACCTGACAAAGGGGATGGATTGGTCTTGATGAATGTGTGTGACTATAATATGACAATGAGGTCCATTTTTGCATCTGTGAATGAGTCCAAAGTTGCATACAATAGAATAAAGGCAAATCTAGATTACTTATTTATTGACCAACAAATCTCGACTGATAACTATAACTATCTAAATGTGATGCATCCTAAAATTCCCCCACGTTTGTTTTGCCTAAGATACAAAAAAACAAAGATCAACCACCTATATGACCAATTGTTGATGGCCGTGGTTCTATCACCCACCCCTTGGCCAAATTTTTGGACACTAGATTAAAAAGTTTGGTTACCCAAGAACCACGTTTGCCATGATTTGTGGGAATTTTTACAAAAAATGAATGACCTTCCCTTCAAAGACACACATACACCTTTTCCACTGTGGATGCCAAGGACTTGTATTTGTTCATTCCTCATGACTTAAGACTAGAATGGTTTTCTGAATTTTTTATGGAGAAGAATATCCCACAAGACCAAATTAATGTTTATGTCAATTTATTGGAGATTGTACCAAAAAATAATTTTGTTAAGTTTGGAGGTGATTTGTTCTTACAACAAGCAGGGATAGCCATGGGTGCAAAGTGTGGAGGTCTTTTCGCCAACATTATTATGATACAATGGGAGAAGAAGTTCTTATTTATCTCCCCTTTTTTTTCATCATGTAGATTCTACACACACTTTTTGGATGATATTTTCATCCTGTGGGATGGTGAAGATCACGACATCCCCCATTTTTGGCATATATTATAGGTTCATAGGTAGGTACTAGGCTTTCGGCCCTTGGGCCTATATAAGCCTAGCCAAAAAGGTTCCCTGGCTTTCACCATCCAAGAAAATTATTTCCCTGTGCCCCTGAATCAAACAAAAGAGTTTATTGCATTCATCTATGAGAGTAATAATATGAACATAGCTCACCTGGATATATTTTTGGCCAAGGGCAACACAAACAGAAGATTCACCTCCAAAATTTATAGGAAACCCACATATGCGAACAGTTTCCTCCATTTTGACAGTTTGCACCCTATAACACAGAAAAGGGCATGGGCCACTTTGTGAGGGCAGTCCGAATGACCATAGAAGATACTGCCTTTTGGGATGAGTGCATATTGCAAAAAAACATGTTTTAAAATGTGGCTATCCTACAAAATTTGTAGACAACTTGATGATAGAGGTGATCAATAAATGTAAGTCTCATTATTTTGTTCCAATTCTGGGATGACCTTGTGTGACCAACAACGTAAGTCAGGAAGTCCTAGATGGTGGGGATACTACATCAATGCCACCCATGGCTGAGACCACAAATGCAAACATGGAGACCTTCAGGAATTCTTTTATTGCAATCTATTCTACTGAAGGTCTCTCTGTTAAAGTAATCCTGGAAAAGAATTGGTGTCTTCTCCTACAAGAGAATACCATTTGTGATTATGTAAGGCTGGGGTCCATGAGTAGTGCTCAAAAGGGGCAGGAATTTGATAACAATATTAGAATATGGTCCAAATGCCAACATAAGCAGAATTCTGAATTTATGGGGATGAAAAAGTGTGGTTATTGCCCCTACTGCCCCAATATTCTGGTGTGCCATGAAATTGCTTTGCACAACCAGGTGGTTAATATAAGAAACAGATTCATTGTTGTACAACAAAGGTGGTGTATTGTGCACTGTGTATGTTCTGCCCTTACTTTATATAGGAAAAACAGAGAGGAGACTGAGGGACAGAATATATGAACATTTGTATGAAATCAGAATGAAAAAAGAGACTAACGCCTCTACAAACACATAAAATGTTATCCACACCACACATTCAGATTTTGTATTTTGGACCAAATGCCTTCCAACTGTAATGAAAGTCCATGGAACTTATTACTGGAAAAATGTGAACTATATTGGCATTGCATTTGAATGCCAATAACTGGCCTGGACTCAATGAACATGTTTCAATAGCATGTTTTCTCAAGCTAAAAGCACTGGAAAGATGACCCTTAAATACAGGGTTTATATTTTACATATTTTTACATACTTTTGTCTTCATTTTTCTGACTTTACAGGGAATGCATTTTATACTATTTTATATATATATATATATATATATATATATATATATATATATATATATGTATTTTTTCCTTGTTTGTAAATTTTGTCAACTGAATTGACTCAGTGCTACACACTGTGAATTTCTTTGTGGTGGCTCCTTTAAGATGATGCCTCATTTCCTGGGGGCTTGGCGGTCATGTGATTGAACACAAAAGTTACAAACTGTGTGTGTACTTCCAGTAATGTTTATCTGATGAAGTACATGTATTTTTGTGAACAAAAGCGCTTATCTCTCATAGTTTTAAACAAGCTTTTATTTCAAAAAGTTTCTAGATTAAAGTTCTCCTGGATTTTACCTGCAGCAGTTTGTTTCCTTGGGTTGTCCACTTGTATTTTAACATTGGTAGCATGCAAGGAGTGTCCAATGGGATTAAGCAACCCATCAGCCACCACAAAGGAAGATGGCCCCACTTTAGTCGGCCACAGGCAAGTTCGTGAAGGACAAAACCAAGCAGATGGAACATTGGATGGAACACTACTCACAGCAGTATGCCAGAGAGACCAGAGTTATGGAGACAAACCTGAATGCCATTGAGTCTCTGCCGACTATGACTGACCTCGGTGTTTAGCCCACCTTGGAGGAGCTCAATGATGTACTAAAAGCAGTCTCTTTAGGAAAAGCCCCAAGAAGAAATGGTATTACTGTCAGAAATCCTTAAATTTGCCAGCAGTACCCTAATCTCAGAACTGCATGCAATACTTTGCCAGTACTGGAGAGATGGTAGTGTCGCAAGATATGAGGAATGCTAACATAGTTGCTATCTATAAGAATAAGGGTGACCAAAAAGTGATTGTAAAAACTATCATATTTTCTCCCTTCTCTGTACTATGGGAAATCTGTTTGCATATGTTGTCCTGAAGAGGGTCCATGTTCTTGCGGTGAGAGTTTACCTCAAGTCTTAGTGTGGGTTCAGAGCTGGATGGTCTACTTTAGACATGGTTTTCTCTATTAGGCAAGTACAAGAAAAGTGCAGGGAGCAGAACAGACCTCTGTATATTGCCTTCATTGATATGACCAAGGCATTCAAATTCACCAGTAGGAAAGTTTCGTTTGCAATTCTAACAATACTGCTTAGCATTATCAGGGCCTTCCATGATGGCATTAAGAGGACTGTTTTGTACAATGGATCCACAACCGAACAATTTGAGATTCTCAGTGGAGTAAAGCAGGGGTGTGTACTGGCTTCAACATTGTTTGGTGTCTACTTTTCAGTTCTGTTGAAATTTGCATTTGAAACTGCTACAGAGGATATCTTTCTCTGAACCATAATGACCAGTAACCTCTTCAAACTGTTGAGACTTAGATCAAAGACCAGAGTGCTTAGGAAGTGTCTATGGGAGTTCCTCTTTACTAATGATGCTATTGGAACTTCAGTCACTTATGAGTCACTTTGCAGATGCATAGATGGAATTTGGCCTCATGATCAGCTCAAGGAAGACCCATGTGATGTGCCAAAATGTGGGCAGTGAACCATCAATCCTGTTGAGTGACTATGAAATGGGGGTTGTCCATGAGTTCATTTTCCTAGGCTCTACAGTCTCTGACAACTTGAAGCTTCACAGCAAGCTCAACAAGCACATTGGAAAACCAGCCACAATGTTTTCCAGGCTGACAAAGTGAGTATGGGCTAATAATAAACTCACTGTGCACACCAAGGTGCAGGTTTACATAGCCTGTGTTTTCAGCACATTACTGTATGCCAGTGAAACATGAACTCTGTGCTCAAAATAAGGGCAGTGGCTCAATGCATTCCATATGCACTGCCTTAAGTGCATACCTGGTAACTCATGTCAGGACAAGATCACCAACAGCAGAGTGTTTGAGAGGTTGGGCACCACCTTCATGTTCACCCTCCTAAAACAAAGATGCATGTGTTGGTTGGGACATGTCTCATGCATGACATTTGGCCATATACCAAAAGATCTCCTTTTTGGAGAGCTAGAGTCTGCAAACAGGCTGAAAGGGTGATGCAAGTTGTGCTACTTGGACATATGCTAGCATGACCTCAGTGCTCTCTCCATCAGAGTGAACAACTGGCATTGTCTCACCTCAGAAAATATTGCCTGGAAACAGGAAGTGAAGGAAACTACCTTGGCAAGGAGAACAAAGGAGAAGAGAGCCCATGATACCATACTAACATCTGCCTACTGCTGCCCAGATTGTAGAAAGGACTGCCACTCCTGGATTGGATTGCACAAACACAGACGATACTGCACACATCAGTCCAATAGAGTCACAAACCCATGATTATTTGGGATTAAAGCATGCCTACTATACTACCTCTCTTGTAGACACAAGTGGAAAACTCAACAATGTCTTGTAGCTCTGCATCTTTCTTGGGATGGAATAAAAGACATAAGGTCATCCACACACATGTTGGGGAACAGGTTCCCATTATATAGTTGAGTGCTCAAATGAGCAATTGGCAACATTTCAAGCCAAAAAGCTCAAACAAGGATAAAGAGGCTGATAACTGAACAGAATGTGACTGCTATTGTATTGGATGATGGGGCACCTTGAATCTGGCTATTGTTCCTTTCCCAATGTGGTATGATCTCAGAGTTGGTATATATCATTAGCTGGGGTATGGAAGGGGCTTCTCCCTGCAAAAACAACCCTTTTGTGTGTTTGTGTTTTTTGATGTTGTGATGCTGCTCTTTTTATTGTTTCCTTGATCAAGCTTTTTGGCTCAATATTTTGTTGATTGCTCACTTAAACATTCAACTATATAATAGGAAGCCAGGAGAACACAATACTGTATTCCTATTTGGGATGGTGAAGAGTCCTATGGGCCTAGGGGTGCTACTAAATCTAATACCCAGGAGGCAGCTCAGTCTTACCTTCTTTTTGCCAAGCCTAGTAAATCCTGCATTTATGTCTCATGAGGAAAGCACCAATAACTAGGGCTTTACTAGAACTTTCTTTAACCCTATTAGATCTTAAGGGTCCAGGCCTGCAATCTACGAGATTCAGACTAGAAGAAGGTTTTGGTACAAGAGTAGAGATAATCACAGAGGTATTTCTAGATGGCTGCGCTTTGCTAGATAGGTGCCTGGATATCTTTGACAAGGTTTATTTAACTACCTCAGCATATGAAGGTGTTATGTTGTTTTGCTATTTAATGATAGTAGGTGGTATGGAGAGATTATCCCTAGTTTATATAAATTAATGTATCCCTCAAAAACAGACTCATTATACAGCAGAAATAGAGGATTCTCAGTAAACATGGTGTAAATTTCTACACTGCCTTACCATGCCTACTGCTAATGGACTGGCTATGAAAGAGCATATAGCAAGATGTGAGCCCATGGTGGTAGAATGTGCTATATGCATACTAAGGTTAAGGAAGGGTGGTTTGTGAATGATACCTCATTAGCTGACTAATTACACAGACAGTAATAGCAGGAGATAGGAAAGAATCAGTTAGATACTTAAAAGACTACCTAGAGACTGACAATAGCACACACAAAGAACGTTTTTGTAAGAAACAGATAAATATGAAAAAAAATCATTTAGAATATCAAACTATTCCAAAGTACGAAAAAGATATACGTCATTGTAGTAACACGACATAAAAAGAATAAATTATCAGTCTAATTTTTTTTTCAGCAAACATCTTTATTAAATTTTCACATATGACATAGGCAATCGTTCATTTATATAAATAAAAAAACATCCAAAATGACACCACTTTAGTTGCAAACATTACACATCACTGACACCACTGAAACAAATGTAGTTGCAAACATTATGCATCACTTATGATCTAGCCAGTTATTGTCAATTAGGCACTATATGTCTCATTCAGATCCTGCCTCTTAAACCTTGTTCCTTCTGTGCATATGTTGTTCCCACAGTTCCCATGTTTTCCTATGTAGTTTGCTCCTTCCCTTTTCTAAAGATCCTAGTTCCAGTTGTTTTATCTCTGTTACTATATTCATTGCTTCTAAAGTTGGTCTAGACTTTGTTTTCCATTTTCCAGCAATTGCGTTTTTGGCAGCTACCATTATTAGACTCAGTAAGACTTTACGATGCCTTGGCAATTCCAATTCTGTATCATAGCTCAAAAAAATATCTCCCTAGTCAATCCAGTCTTCTCACCCAGCATCTCTGACAGAGTGGTCTGCAGGGAATCCCTAATGTCTGCCAGCTCATTACACTCCCAAACAACATGTTCCCAGCTACCTCTTTCTTGCCATTCACAGCTCCAACATTTGCTTTCTGCCTGAGGAAAAATTCTTTGGAGTCTACTTGGGATATAAAAATATCTATGTAAACACTTCCAGGCAAATATCCTAAATCTTCTAGACTTTGTTGCATATTTGGGAGATATACATATATCCCCCATTGTCTCTTTGTGAATTGCTTATCCAATCTGTCTTCCCTAGCCTTTCTAAGCTCCTCTGATTGATTCTTATAATTGTCATGAAATATTTTATATGCTTTACTAATTATTACTTTTTTAATGGCAGCTTCTGTTCTAGATTCTTTTAAAAACTCTACCAGTCCTGGTCTTTCATTCAGAAGTCCCCTGTTTATTTCTTTTTGCCTATACTCTGATATCAATCCTTCATAGTGAAGGCAATCTCTAACCTGCAGTCCAAATAAATTATTGGCCTCTTCCCATTTTACTACCTTCCTCTTTCTAGTTATTTGCTCCCAGTGTCTTGGTTCCTTTGCCATTTTTTCCAATAAATTCCAGCTCCCTCTCGCCTATTATTTGTATCCCTAACCACAGTCATCCCTATCGGCAAAAACTCTTTTCTCCATTCTCATGCTGGTTTAGTGCTTAGAATACTTCCTGCTATTTTATGCATATAATACTCTGTAAAGTTTTTGTTGTACTGCTTAAGTCTGTATTCAAAATCTCAATCTCTGCTTATTTCTTGAGCTTCCTCTCTGTATCATTATCATTCCTTTCCACTTTGAATTATAGTTTTCTACTTGTGCTATGCTGTGTTGCTCTAAAATACTCTCTCAAATTGGGTAATCTTAGTCTGTATTGTTCCATTGGAAGAATCAGCTTATCTCACTTGACCCTTGCTGTCTTCCCTTCCCAGATAAAATCCATCAATTCTTTTTTAATTGCTATCCACAGCTTCTTCCCTGGTTGATAAAACTATGTCTGATCTGTGTATAAGATTAAAAGGACTAAAACCATTTGAATGGCTTGTATCATAGTATCCATATCCATATAACAAAGCTTCCAATTTCTCAGTTTTTTGTATTATCTTCTCTTTAGTCTTTTCCCACATATCCTTAGCTGCCGCTACAGAGTCATTTCTAATCCATACTCCTAAATACTTAATTTTATAATGTCCCCATAAATATGGATACCGTTGGACCAATTTGTGTGTGGGTACATAATTTACCACTGTAGCCTTTATTTTAGCTTCATTAATTTTGTATCCTGAGAAGATATGAAACTGTGTTAAAATGTTTCATAATACTGCAATATCCCTTTCTGGTTTTGTCATATATAAAAGAATATCATCTGCAAATAGAACCAGCTTTTCCTGACTACCATACCAGTTATATCCTTGAATTTCTGAGTCCCTTATTTTCTTTGCCAATGGTTCTAAATATAATGCAAACAACAAAGGGGAAAGTGGACAACCCTGCCTGGTTCCTCTATTCAAGCAGAAATTATCAAAAAGGACCTCACCCACTTTAATTTTCGCCTCTGATCCCCCGTATAAACTTCTAATCAACCTTATAGTTGTATCAGGGAAAGCAAATGTTTCCATTGGAGCCCTCATGAAGTCCCAGTGTACTCTGTCAAATGCTTTCTCTGCATCAAGACCACCACTAACAGTGGTATTTTCTTACATTCTGCTTCCCCTCTGGATCATCAGTGTTCTGTTAATATTGTCAAATGTTTGCCTCCCCTCCAAAAAAAACATGCTGATCCATATCTATTAATTTTGCTATCACTTTTGCCATTATTTTAGCCATTATAGACATATACACTTTATAATCATGGTTTAGTATTGAAATGGGCCTGTATGAAGCTGGATCTTATGGATCTTTACCATCTTTAGGTATTACCGTTACCACCGCCTTCTTTCAGGATGCTGGTACTTCTCCTCCTCTTAAAATTGTCAGTCTAATTCTTAATACAACTGCTGTTTATCAAAATTGTATTACACAAATCAGTAAAAAAGAATAAAACCAGTGCCATGAGTACAGAAAATTAAGACCTGACTCCTGCTCAGGTGACTCATATTCAAGTAGCTGAGAGTTTACTTGACAGAGCTTGCAGGGAGGGAGCATATCAATGTTGTGGGAGAGGAGAAGGAACATAGAGGGTTGTATACACTTCCACTATTCCTTAGATGATTTGCAACCAGACAGTGTATATGCCTGAAAGCTGGAGTTAACCTCACAAAGCCACCAGGGGGGTTAGCCTTTAAAACAAGTTTGTGAAAGTTCAAAACTCATGGGGAAAGGGCATTCTGGGCCACCATGGTGATGTGGTTTGTTTGCCCCCCCCCCAAAAGGGTGGAATTTGGCCATTTCAAATACTGCCATTGTTGGGATGTTAGCAACAGTACAAAGCACCCTCATGGCTGTCCGAATGATAGCTCCTTCAGACAGCTCTCAACTTGGCTTTAGGTGAAAACCCCAATCAAGAGAAATGAATAGAGACTTTTGGTCAAGGGGAGGCTTTATGGTCAGCAGGGATAAATACAAACATAACCTAAAAAATAAGTGCAATAAAACCACTCTGTGCAGTAGGACTCTACAGAGGTCAGTGAAGAAGAGAAGAACAGGTAAGAGGATGAAGGGCAGATATGATGATTGCTACAGGAAATAAAGTACAAAAAACTGTGCTAGATTTTTAACAAAGATCCATAGATGGCCACAGGACTAAAATATAGAAGGACAGCATCACCTGCTTAACACAAGCCAATAAAAATAGCATGAGAAATAAAGCAAGATTAGAAGTATAAAATTGCATAATAAAACACTAATTCATTATGTAAGTTGATTAAAACAAGATGTATTTTAAATTGCATATATTAATATTTATTTTAAGCATTAGCAAGAATGAATAATTCTTGATTGAATAATGAATAATAACCGAACAATATTATAAGAAAGTTACTAAATTTGCAGCAAATACCCACTTCAGAACCCACCACTGCATAGCACTAAAAAGCCAACATTGGTTAGAACTGCCTCATCGACTAACATATACACAGATTATAACCACCTATAAAATTATCCAGCATCCATCTGCCTGTTCAGCACTAAAAATCATTCTGGTGCAATTATGTTCCCAGTCATCCATTGAGATCCAGTGATCAAAAAATCCTCTGTTTACAAAGCTAGCACATCTGCTGGGCATTGTCTGTACTTGTACAAGGTTGCTAATGCCTAGAACTCCTTACCTGTATACACCAGGTCGATAACCTCCCTCCTATCTTTCAAAACCACTCTGAAAGACTTCCTAGCTAATATCTGGCTCTGGTCTTTCTCAAAGCCAGGATAAGCTATATCTTTAAATGTGAACAAGTATATTTTCATTCTCTATACCTCACTACTCTCTTTGCTTCACTTATTTCCTTACTTCTATCAAATTCTCTTCCCTGATTTTCTCTCTTTAAATATACTCTAAGCCTGTTTTTCCATCACTTCATATTGCAATTCCTCTTTGTATTAGACTAGCTTACCTTTCATTTCTCTACAAACTATCTAAAATTGCTCTAACTATTAAATGATTGTCATATAATTTGTATTGATTCTTAACCAATGTTTTTATATTATGTCTAATTTTTTATAATTATTTAAACTGCAGATATTTTTGTTTTATTCTTGAAGATTGCAAAATTATTTGTCTTAAAATGTTTGGTAATAACTTGAGCTTTTCTGCCCGGGCCTACACTGAACATGGGCTTCTATTAGTTGGACTTTCCTAGTAATCAAATGTCAATACATAAATAAATAAAAAGAATTTCATAGTTTCATAGTTTAGTAATAGGCTATCTGCCCTGAGGCATTTGTAAGCCTAGCCATAGTGATGTGGCTTTCGCCACCCCATGAAATGGTACAAAAATGCACGAAAATGCACAGAATAGATTTAGAATACTGTGCCTCTGTCTAGTAGTGACACAATGAAGGCCCCCTTATATAATAGAATTAGTTTACTGTGCCCCTGTCTAGCAGTGACGCAGATGTGACCCCTGGGGTAAACTTACGATCTCCCATCCACTCATCAAGATTTCTCTTGAAGAGAGTCAATGAGGGGCTCTGCCTAACATGAACTGGGATCTTGTTCCAAAGCATGGGAAGCCTCTGGGTTATGAATCTATCCCTCCAGCATGTCCTATTCATACTTGTTCCAAAGTTTAAGTCTTTAGCTCTCGTGGTCCTGATGGATTTGGATTTTTTGAGGTGGAGCATGTCCATCAGATCCTGATTGGACATGGCCTTGTACGTCAGGCAGAGATCACCTCTGAGCAGGCGGTATGCTACTGAATAGAGCTGGAGTTTCTTTAGTCTGGCAGAATAAGACATATGTTGGAGACCCTTGATTCTCTTGGTGAGGTACTTTTGTGGTCTCTCCAGCTGTTGCAAATGCCAGGTGAGGTACATACCAAATGGGGCATTGTACTCAATCATGGGTCTGATGAGGGAGGAGTATAGGGGTACAATGACATCCTTGGATCTGGATGTGAATCCCTTCATGATGAAGTGTGCAAGGTAGAATGTTTTTCTAACCACTTTGGCAACGTGGGTGTCAAATGAGAGGTCACTGTCGACTTGGGTCCCTAGGTCTCTGATTACTTTTTCCGTACTCAGTGGGTTGCCGTCTATGTGATAATTTCTGGGTACTTTGTTTTTCCCAAAGGGGATGACTATACATTTTTTGGCATTTAGTTTAAGGCCGTGACTCCGGCACCAGTTGTCCATTTCTGTGAGGCCTTTTTGTAGGATGTATGTGTCCGCTGGTGTATCGACTATGGCGCCTAGTTTGCAGTCATCTGCGAACTTTGTCAGCCACAACCCTCCCATGTTTGCTTTAACATCTGAGAAATAAATGCAGAATAAGAGGGGTCCCAGGACAGATCCCTGTGGGACACCACTTGTGACTGGCTTTGAGTCTGACATTGCTCCAGTGATTTTAACTTTATGGATTCTGTCCTTTAGCCAGTTTGCAACCCATCTAGTGACATAAGGGTTTACGTTTAAGCTGGTGAGCTTATCTATGATGCCTGAGTGGGGTATTGTGTCGAAGGCCTTAGCCAAGTACAGGCAGGCTGTATGGACTGCTTTGCCTTCATCAATGGCTCTAGTGACTGTTTTGAAAATGTTAACCAGGTACAAAAGGCAGGATCTGCCCTTTACAAAGCCGAACTGGGTGGGGTCAAGTGTCTGTAGGTCCCCTATGCCTCTGTTTATGAGTTCCATAATGATACTTTCCATAGCTTTGCAGACCAGGCTGGTTAAGCTTATGGGGCAGTAGTTCCCAGGGTCTCTAGAGGTACCCCCTTTGTGGAGTGGGACCACTGTTGCTGTACGCCAGTGTTCAGGTACATATCCTGTAGTAAGGCTAAGGTTAAATAGCATTTTTATGTACGGGTTTAGCTCCTCTTGAAGTTCACTCAGCACGCAACCCGGGATACCGTCAGGTCCCATTGATGCTGTGTTTTTAGCTTTGTTGAGGGTGGTTCTCACTTGGACAGCTGAGATGACAGGGAGATTACATTCAGCTGGGATAAGTAATTCTTCTTTTGGGGGTGAGGGAGGGGAGAAATGTGCACTGAACCTGTCAGCCAGAATGTTGGCAATATCTGTGGGTTCAGTGTATTTTTTGTTGTTGTGAACTAAGTCTGAGCATATCTGAGGGTTTCCGCCCAGGTTTCTAACATAGCTGAAGAAGGCTTTGTGGTTAGCTTTAGTGTCCTTAGTGATTTTTCTCTCAAAGTTGGCCTTGGATGTTTTTATGAGAGAACATAGTTTTCTGCTAATGTTGATCAGAGATGTCTTCCCTTTATGGGATTTTGCTCTGTCGTGCAGTAGCTTCCTTCTTTTGTTATACAATTTGTTAATGGCTGAGGTCCACCAGACAGGACGCTTGCCTTTGGTGGAGAGGGACTTGGATTTATTTGGGATTGCATGATCCATGCATTCTTGGAGATGTCCCTAGAAAGCATTTGTGAAGGATTTGGCATTGTGGGATGTGGTATCCACTGGCTCAGTGGGCTTAAAGGATACCATCTCAGTCTTAAGAAGAGTGAAGTCTGCTTTTGAGAAGTTTTTCACTGTGGTCTTTTGTGCTGGGGGTGGAGGTGGGATATGTATATCCAGGGTGATTAGTTTGTAGTCAGATCTCACTAGTGAGGGGTATACCTCCGGTGTGGAGCATTTTGTCCCCATGTTCGTGATGATCAGGTCTAGTATATTATCTCCCCTAGTGGGAGAGGTGACTAGTTGCTCCAGTGCATTTGAATTTATGAATTCCAGGAACCTTTGGGCTAGGGTGTTAGGGCTAGAATAATGTACTCAATCTATGTTTGGGTAGTTGAAGTCTCCCAGTATGATGGTATTTTGTGATACATTCATATCCTCCAATGTCTTCAGGAAGGCTGAGTGGGGTTCCTGAGATTGGGAGGGTGGTCTGTAACATGCTACCAGTTGTATAGCAGTTTTGCCTATGGTTAGTTGCACCTGTGTGGTCTCTGATGCTTCATGTGTTGCTACTAACCTGGAGGTGTGAGTGTCCTTGATGAATATGGACAGTCCCCCTCCCTTTGTGGTTCGGCCCGGGTTTTGGGGCCAAAAAGCATGATACGAGGTATAGCCTGGTAGCACTGGGGTGCTCTCAGGAGCCTTGAACCAGGTTTCAGTTACTGCACAGACATCGATGTTCTCCATACTGAGGAGTGCATCGAGTGCCTGCATCTTGAGATTTAGACTTCTGGCATTGAGCAGCATTACCCTCAGTTTTTTTTCATTTTTGTTTTCTAAGGAGGTGGGTTTGTCTTTTGAGCCTTGCCTAAAAAAGGCACTATGGGGGTGGCAAGAGCCTTGGCCAATATCCAGAAGCCCAGTGGTGACAGGTGCAAGCCGTCCCTTGCGAAGCAACGTGGCTTGTCCAACATGTCATCCCAGACAGACAGACATTGGATCCCCTTAGAATGATACCAGTACTTGAGCCAATTATTAAAGCTGATCATCTTGTCTTTGTATTGTGGCATCATTCTTGGTGATGGCAAGATGCTGCTCAGGGTCAGGGTCATACCAGCCTGGGCTACATAATCAGAGAGCTCCTCTATGTCTCTTTTCATGTAGTCCAGGGAGGTACATCTCAGGTCATTCACGCCAGCATGGACAATGACGGAGTCATA
The DNA here is from genome assembly GCF_019279795.1 of Protopterus annectens. NCBI lineage: Eukaryota > Metazoa > Chordata > Ceratodontiformes > Protopteridae > Protopterus > Protopterus annectens. The sequence continues at coordinate 502,749,656 of NC_056739.1, forward strand.
TTTGTACTTGCTTTGGAGTGACCTGAGTGCGTGTGTTATGTGGTGGATCCTAGCTCCCGATAGGCAGCTCACAGTCACCCTCTCCTTGTTCAGCCTGGTAAGCGGGACATCAATGTGTCTGACTATAGAGTCACCTATTACTAGTGTATCAGGCATGGTGTTTGGCCTTAAGGGCTGTGATTGGTTCACATACTTATTTATTGAAGTATGTGTTGCATGTGTTTTGTTTTGAGGTGGTGGATTTTTGGATGTCTGCTTTGGGAGCCTCTGTTGTTTTGGTAATTTTTTTATTAGAGCCTCTGAGTATGTCTTTGTGTTTTTGTGTGTTTGGTTTGCAGTTGTGGTAGATCTATGTGGGACTGGGTTTGTCGTGTTTGTGGTTACCATCTCCTCCTGTCTGGTCATGCCAGCCCTGAGTTGAGAGAGTTCAGCCTCCAGTTTGGCTATATAGTTGCATCTCTCACATGTATTTGTGTTTGTTGGGAGGAGGAGAGGGTTGTTTGTGTACATGAGACAATTGTAGCATTGTCTCAAGATACCCAGATTAACCAGTTGAACTGGAGAGGACACCAGCAATCTACCACTCGACATGCTAGAACAGTATAAGGGAGTGCTGTGCCTTTAAGGGAAGTGGATATTCACAGGGGTGGTAGGTGGATGTAGTGATTACTTAGTACGAGAGTGCTTACTTAGTAAAGAAGTTTTGAGAACAAGTGCTAGGCTTATAATATAGCGAGTTGTCTGATTATACTAAGAGTAGAGCTTCCTTAAGGGAACATTTGAAGAACAGACTTGGCGGAGCCACAAGAAGTTTAACCTTGTTTAACCGGCACTGCTCTATGCGCTGTCGCAAAAGCAGCAAACGCGGATTTTAAACAGGGAACTACAAAAGAGCTAGAAATGGTCCAAAACAACCAATTACTACAGCTCTTGTGCTGAGGTCACTTCCTACAGGGACAGGTAGGCTGCTCAAGGCTCCCCACTCCCACTGGTGAGCAAAGAAACTTCCTTCTATCCAAGTAAGGTAATGGACAACACAGGAACTACACCACAGCCCAGAATACAGCAATGCCTGTAAACTGGTCTAAACTAGTCGAGGAGAGGTGGGAAAACAAGGATTATTTTTTTGTTTTTTTGGTTTTTTGATAGAAACACACAGAAAATGCAGAAACAGTGATACATCAGTTACACAGGCTAGCTCACTTTAGTGGGCAGCCTCAACAGTTAAATTAAACAAGCAAAACAAACAAACAAACTTTCGATCAAATTCGACTAAAAAGTAACTTTAAGTGCAGATTTTAAAATAATGCAGCAAACAGCTAAAAAAACAGTTTAAGCTTGTTAAGGGTAAGCTAGGGAAGATATTCCAAGCAAAAAAAACAGCAAAGATACTTAAATCCAGAAAGTAGTCACTTTTCTGAGTTTTTTGTAGCTAGGACCACTCTGCAGGACCACGAGGAGCTTGTCTGAGTAGTATAGCCAGAAAAAAATGCCCAGAGGCAGATTTTAAACAGGGAACTACAAAAGAGGTAGAAATGGTCCAAAACAACCAATTACTACAGCTCTTGTGCTGAGGTCACTTCCTACAGGGACAGGTAGGCTGCTCAAGGCTCCCCACTCCCATTGGTGAGCAAAGAAACTTCCTTCTATCCAAGTAAGGTAATGGACAACACAGGAACTACACCACAGCCCAGAATACAGCAATGCCTGTAAACTGGTCTAAACTAGTCGAGGAGAGGCGGGAAAACAAGGATTATGTTTTTGTTTTTTTTTTTGATAGAAACACACAGAAAATGCAGAAACAGTGATAAATCAGTTACACAGGCTAGCACACTTTAGTGGGCAGCCTCAACAGTTAAATTAAACAAACAAACAAACAAACTTTCGATCAAATTCGACTAAAAAGTAACTTTAAGTGCAGATTTTAAAATAATGCAGCAAACAGCTAAAAAAACAGTTTAAGCTTGTTAAGGGTAAGCTAGAGAAGCTATTCCAAGCAAAAAATCAGCAAAGATACTTAAATCCAGAAAGTAGTCACTTTTCTGAGTTCTCTGTAGCTAGGACCACTCTTCAGGACCACGAGGAGCTTGTCTGAGTAGTATAGACAGAAAAAACTGCCCAGAGGTGGATTTTAAACAGGGAACTACAAAAGAGCTAGAAATGGTCCAAAACAACCAATTACTACAGCTCTTGTTCTGAGGTCACTTCCTACAGGGACAGGTAGGCTGCTCAAGGCTCCCCACTCCCACTGGTGAGCAAAGAAACTTCCTTCTATCCAAGTAAGGTAATGGACAACACAGGAACTACACCACAGCCCAGAATACAGCAATGCCTGTAAACTGGTCTAAACTAGTCGACGAGAGGTGGGAAAACAAGGATTATTTTTTTGTTTTTTGTTTTTTTTATAGAATCACACAGAAAATGCAGAAACAGTGATAAATCAGTTACACAGGCTAGCACACTTTAGTGGGCAGTGTCAACAGTTAAATTAAACAAACAAACCAACAAACTTTCGATCAAATTCGACTAAAAAGTAACTTTAAGTGCAGATTTTAAAATAATGCAGCAAACAGCTAAAAAAACAGTTTAAGCTTTTTAAGGGTAAGCTAGAGAAGCTACTCCAAGCAAAAAAAACAGCAAATATACTTAAATCCAGAAAGTAGTCGGTTTTTCTGAGTTCTCTGTAGCTAGGACCACTCTGCAGGACCACGAGGAGCTTGTCTGAGTAGTATAGCCTTTTTCTATGCATTTCAAGCATGTTTTTATATACGAATGCTCTCTTAAACATAGTTTTCAAGAAGTTTCCATTAAAAGAATTGTCTGCACAGTTATATATTTGATGCAGCTACAGTTTCCCAACATGATGTGGTTTATTTTGATTCGATAGTTAACAAACTCCAAAATAACAAACTTTGTGGGAGTTTTCTAAGCTAGAGTAGGCCCTCCAACTAGTTTAACACCATTGAATTTTTCTTGCAACATCATTAAGCCTAACTATGAGACAGCTGCTATCCTTGTCAAGTTCTATTTTGATATAAATAAGTGGTCCACTACTATAATCAAACTGTATAATAATAGAAGGAAAAAACTTAAATCATACAATATCTAGAACTCCTCTTGACAAAGATTGCATCTGAATTATTAGCAGGAATCAAAAATCTGCTGACTGTGTTAGTAGGGTAAATCATAAAGTTAAAGGGACCCTCAGAGGACAATCATATGTCCTTCTTTAGTTACATTAAAAAACTGAGAAACAGGATCCAGCAGTGTTCAGGCCTAATGTGAAAGGGCACCACCCAAGCAAACCCATCTGAAAAGCAAATATAGTAGCACCCAAACACCCAAACTTAATGTAATGTTACCACACATACAATTATCATTTCATTACCCATTCCCTTATCTTCTACACCTCCTAATACCACAAAGGAACATATGCAGAAGGTATTCCCTAAGACAAACAATACTATATTCACATGGTCAGATAATTTATCTGGATATGTTTTAAACAGGGCTAAACATCCCTTCTTGGATGCCTCCTTAAAATGTTTAATATAAATACATTTATAGGTATGTTTCCAAAGTATGTCAAACTGTAGTGAAGGTGATACCTGTACACAAGGGTAGCCCTATCACAAAACCCTGAAACTACTGCTACATTACCCTGACTAGTCAGATTTAGAAAGCCACACTTCATTAACTGCAATATCAAAAACATTGTTAGGCTTGACCCACACCAGTTTGATTTTGTCAAAGGGAGATCCTGCTTTCCTTAAAAAAGTCAATTAGACTTTAGACAGTGGTCATCATGACCACACAGCTTATCTCTATCTAGTCAAAGCATTTTACACATGTCCCCATTTTGCTATCATAACTAAGCTAAGTGGCTTAAAATTTTGTCCTTACATTGTGAGGTTTCCACCAAACTGACTAAAAGACAGAACACACATTATCAGAGTGTTAGGCACCTCTTCTGTAAGCATGAAGCACCTACTGGTGTGACCCCCCCCACATAGTCAGTACTGGAGAGCCTCCTTTTTAGCTTTTACTTGTTTGGCCACCACAACAGAAATCAGGACCATTGGTTAATGCACAGAATGACATTTTCTTTTATACAGAAATGACTTGAACTGTACAAAAGCTTACTTGACTAATTTGCATAGGTGATTTATCATATTCTGACATAAAAAAAATTAAAACATTGCAAGCTTAAAGATTTTCATCATCTTCCATATAAACCTTTCATTTGATTTTCTGTATGCTTTTGTGTTTTATAACATACTTTCTAAATGTGTTATAAATTGTAATGCCATCACAGTCCCTGAAGAATAACCACCATGGGGACACAGGTGCCAGATCAATGAGTAGCTCAGAGAACTCTTGCAGAAAATCAGTTGAGTAATCTGGTGGAGTGTACACTAGGAGAAATCTATAATTCACTCCTACCCAAGGACAAATTCAAAGGAGTTAGATTCTCCAGTATTGTTTTTAACAACTTTATGGTAGATGAAAAACAAATGGCTTCCCGGCATCTTATTCTGATACAGTGAATTACATTATAACCAAGTGGAAAACAAAAGCCCAAATATATCCCCACATTTTCATTAAACCAACTTTACATAACAAATGTCATGTCAGAGCAGTACAAACCAAAACAGATGTATTTCTGAGGATACTCCTAATCAACTAGGCATCTCCATAGTACATCTCCTGACAACTTTTGTGAAAGACAGTTCTTGTCTACCCATCCAAAATATAACTCCAGCTCATGAGGTACTAGAACAAGGTAGGAAAAACTGTTATTATTATACCATTTATGCCACTTCACATAATGCTTAAGGTCTTCGCATCCCATACACTAGGCACAAGGCTCAAGCCTGACTTCTGGCCAATGCCTCTTCGGAGTTCTTCCTGTGTCTCTGTGGGGTTCCTCCCACTTGGGTAAACATGCTGCATGTTTCCATCTTAAAATCACCAAACAATGGAGCTGTGAACAGCAGCACAGACACTACATTGTGCCCTATAGGGAGAAGAGTTGTATAAACAAACCGGTTTGGTCATTTACTGCTGTGAACAGTATACTCATGATAGGGGAACACAGAGCACAGACTGCAGTCCGTGGCAGGACTAACCCCTCAATGACAAAAAATATAACTCTGAGTGATTTGGTTGTGTTGACTAATGTCACCAAATGGGCATGGGTTTTTGCCAGTGATAAATGGGTTGAGAACCTGGCCTATTCCAACATATGCCAGGGACTATGCTAATCGTGGAGTATTGGTCAATGTGTGCTTGCCGTAAAGCCCAGCAGCCCTGGGTCAATAAGGCTGTCAGCATCTAAAACAATCTTAGAAATTTGAGCAGGGTTATAAAATGATTTAAAAAGGCTTACTTTCATCTCTGCTGTAAGCTGCCCCAATCTTCACTAACCATCAAGTCTCACAACTGTTCAAACGAAATGTTATAATAAAACAGCCACATTTGCAATAAACTATAACAGCACAACACAACACTGCCTAGTCCTCAGAGAATTATAATGGTTAGAATTATAACACCACCTAACTATTTCTCAAGCTACTACAATATACAGACTACACTATAAGCCAAAAAATTACCCAGCCCTTAAGAGCTTAATACAATACAACTTTCCAGTAGAATTTTACATGCTAGAGAAAAATCACTACAACCAAATCAACTAGTATTACAAGTGACTACATTCAAGTAGTGTAGCTAAACTATGGGACCACATCCCAATACCACTGAAATCCATTCGGAATTCAAACTTATTTAAAACCAACTACAGTGTCATTTATCAAATCTATGGATTTGCTCAAGTACATCTCCGGGATAAATGCCACTGTAATTTTCAGCTTGGCATAACATCAAACCATTTCTTCTCATTTACAAGTCTATGTCTGATAACCATTTTTCACAACTACCTGAATAGTTTTACAAGCACCTCCCAGCCATAAACATAGATTTGTGACACTGCTCCCCCCACTTTATACTTATAATATAAACATTATGACAGCCATATACATAATATATGAACCTGAATTATACTCTACTTCTTTTCTGCAATATTAGCATTTTCTGCTCCACCTAGTTCCTTCCCTCACCTCCATTTTTCAGAATTTCTAAACACTGATCACATTATCTGTTATATTTTTGACAAATGCACTAATGTACCTCTTCAAATGCTCAGTATTCAGCATCTACTAATTAGCAAATGTATGTGTGAATGTGTGTGTTTAGGTATGCTACTTAATCCCCAGGATTCAGCAAGCTTTGCACAGTGTGGAGGAATAGTGCAGGAGCTGCTGGAGGCAATATGGTCACAGAGAGATCCAGGAACAAGCTCCCGGGATGTGCACAAGCGCACCTGCACTATTCCTGCATGGACACAGCTCCTGTATGCTAATTATCCCATTTACAGGTGAAAACCATGCAAATAAGGTGAATTAGCGATCCAGAAATCTGGCAGCTATCTGTGCAGGATTAGTGTAACCTGCAGAAATGTACTCGGTTAGTAACCGAGTACATTTCTGCAAACTACAAACCGGAGTCATGACAGCTCCAAATAAAGGGTGTATATAATGTGGAAAGCATACCAATGGCCAAATATATGGCCACTAACATGGAAAACAGTTGCAAAAAATAAATAAATAACTTTTTTTTTGGCCGATTTTGGCCGTTTAAGTTTAGGGCAGCGGTGTACAAATGGGATCAGCCGTAAAATAAAAGTAAAACTGTAAAAAAAGCTTTTTCTGCAAAAATCACATTTTTGCCAATATAGTCAATGGCAGGCAGAAGACAACAAGGCCAGTGAATAGAGGTTGCAAAGGGGGAAAGCTCAGTGTCAAACTTGTAACTAGGCATTAGCAGGCAATTCTATGCAAATTAAGGGAATGATACTGAATCACAGATTTCCCCTCATGGCTAGCCTACACCCAACCGTGTAGGTGCAGGAAAACCATGGTGCAAGCCTAAGAGCTAGCTGACATCATAGAGAGGTGTGTCAGGCATACTGTAAGCTTATTGGAGCTCTGTGGCTCGGGATTGCCCTTAGCTTAGCAGAGCTAAGGAAGGGGGTGTGTCTGAAGCTAGACAGCATACTTTACATTGCATAAACATGTGTGCGAGCTGCGCACCGGGTTTTAAACTAACAAACAAAAAAAAAGTAAACCAGGAAATAGCAGCTCTGTTCACATCTGAGCACTGGGTTTATGCGGTTCATCTTCGGGCTTAAACAGGAAGGCAGTGGGAAGGGAAAACAGCAGTAGGAAGGTAATCATGGAGAACTAGCATAGCTGGCAGGTGAAATGTATCAGAATCAGCCAATTAAACAGGCAGCAGCCCTGGCCAGCACAGTATTATAAACTATGCAAACACCTTTCCCTCTGTTTTTTCCCACAAACTCTACACCACTGGTGTACACAAATGGGGAAATTTTACCTAACAAAAGCAACAAAATGATAGAGGCTGCATTCGCTCTCATAAATCAACATGTGGAATAGGCTGAGGGTGGTGAAGATGAGAACGCTGACCACCAACCCACAGTGAGAAGAAGGAGAAGTGTGTACAGATGCATGGTAACCTACCAGGGGCTACATAAGCTGGAGATAGTGGAGCATTATAGGGTGGACAGGGACCTCCTACAGCAAATTGCTGAGCTGTGCCGGCCATGCCTCACACACAGAACCAACAGAGGGGAATTCATCCCAGTGGATACCAAGGTATGTGTAGGCTTAAGAATACTAGTCACAGGTACCTTCCAAAGGCCAACTGGGGATATCATGGGGATCTCACAGGCATCGTCATCCAGAGTACTCCACCAGTTCCTGGATGCCATGTCAGCAAATGCCAGTGAGCACATATATTTCCTCAACACCCATGAGGAGTTGACCAGCAATATGCATCTCTTCCACCAAATACAAGAATACCCTGACGTAGTGGGTGCTATAGTCTGCATGCACATACATATCAAAGCACCACCCAGCAAGTGGGCTAGAGTCTACATAAACCACAAGGGCTTCACCTCCATCAACTGCCAGGTCGTGTGCAATGTCCAGGGCATTATAATGAATGTGTGTGCTGGCAGCCCTTGAAGATATCACTACTCCCACATCTGGCATATGATGCAGCTGTACCAGAGACTTGCCAATGGGGACATCCCATATGGCCACCTAGCTGGGGATGCTGGTTATGCAATGGAGCCGTGGCTGATGACACCCATCAGAAATGCACACACACCCGAACAAGAACTCCATAATGAGCCACACACACAGATCGGAATCATAATAGAGCATGTGTGTGGGATGCTCAAGTCAGGGTTCCGATGCCTGGACATATCTGTTGGAGCCTTGTAGCACTCACCAGCTACATGTACCCAAATTGTCATTGTATGTGCCATGCTACACAATATGATCCTGCGGAAACAGCTGTAGCAAGAACAGCACATGGGGCAGGGCCACACAGCCCCACACTATTGTCAAGGTCTGCACAAGCACAGAGTGACTAGGAGGAGGAACAACCTCCCAGTAGGCAGAAGGAGGCATGACCAGTATGCCCAGGCCTTGGCAAAGAGGATACGCATAGCACATACACTGACATGGTAGGGACCCAAGGAATGACACCTCACTCCGACTCACACATACAGTAAAAGGGATGCCAAACATGACACTACCTGTGCTTAACGATGTATAGGGAGTGTACTATGTGCATCCAACATAGTCAGCCCTCCAGCACCATCCTCAGTACTGGCACAGCCACAAGGTAAGTCACGCTCACTATCAATTGCTGAATGGAGTAGAATGTTTTGCTACCTGTATCTATGGCATGGATATGAGCATCGGGGTGAATGAATGGGATGCCAGCAGATAGTAAACACCTATATCAGCAGCATGAAATCCTTAACAAATCCTGGTGTCAACATAGGAGGCAGTACTACGCAAGGTGACAAAACCCACTACAGGACATGTGGTGGGCCAAATGTGTGTCCATAGAACACACACATGCATGTCAGTGAGGTTCACATACCCAACAACAGTCTCAACCAGCAGGACAGGTGTAGACAAACACAAAGAAAAGTTGTACTAAGGCATCTGATTGATGGCTATGGAGAACATCCCCCCTCCAGACCTACACAGACAGACTACAACAGGTCAGCCAGTGGGATGTTAGTTCTGAAGGGTAAGAAGTCTGAAACTGAAATGTAGGTCAATAAAACCTAAGAACTGTAGTACACTGATATGCTTCTAGTCTGCATGATAGGTCAGAATACAAAATGAAATGGAGTACTTGAAATACCAGTACAGTCATAGCAAATGTGTAGAGTTGTCAGGTGTGCCCCCCCCCCACAATCCTATGTAGAAATGTATTAACATGTATGTGTAGGTATAATAACAGTGGAGCACAGATTGCCTGAGCCGGCCAAAGTAGCAGGATAGATTGAAGTACGTGTACAATATGCAGGGCTGTGTGTGTTAGATTGGTGTGTGTTGTATATTGTGTGAGAGTGGTCAGCATGTAGGCATGGAGGGTTGAGTCCTGGTTGACCATGGCCAGTACTGCCGATGACAGAGCTAAGTTCTCACAACTGCAGTGCCAAACACAGTGCATTCCACCAAGACACATTCCAGCAGGAATCCATACTAATTTCTCGGATGTAATAACTATCACCATCAGAAAGATGGACATGGCATGAATGTGGACCCAGACATACAAAGAGTACACAGGTGGAAGTACACTAGCCAGAGAGTGTATAAAAATGCTACTGTCCAATGGACACACCTTTGGAATTGCAAATAAAAATAAAAATCCACGGCCACTGCACACCAATAGCTGAAGGATCCAGTAGTATCCAAGATGGAATAAATCAGAGCCAGGACATCAAAGTAATCCACAACCACGAAATATTTAATAACAGACTTAGCGCTTTCACCTTACAAGGCATCATCAGAGTCGAATGGCCATAACAATAACCCTCATTTAAATACTGAAATCTGTAAGCAATTAAAACAATTAAACAATTGAACAATTGAAACATTTAAACATTTAAACATATAAACTCATCCAATGGGCCTTTGCATAACAATTAGTTAATACACATTATCAATAATTCATGTTATAAAATCAAGAAATATCTAATATAATATATATGTATATTTAAAAAAAAAATGTTTTATTCAAGCTTTGTATATATGTCTATAATTCTATTAATAAAAACATGCAAGAATTCTGGTATCAAGTATCAACACTAATACTAAATTATCAAATATCCACTTCATTAATACACACACAAAAAAGCACACAAAAATATATATTATGGATAAATACTATATGCATCTTTATTATTTATACTAAAATTACTTTATAAAGTTATAAATCTATCAATAAATGTTCCTAAAAAAACTTTTAAATATATACTAATATACATGGTATATGTAAAATCAATAATATTAAAATTGATATTGTCATGTTAATGGTGCACGTAGGTGTCTGTTGATCTAGATCTACAAGACCTGGGATCTATGCACCAAAAGGGGCTTAATGGAAATGTAATCATTAAGCCCCGGGTAGCTCATAGCATTTAACCTAAGTTGCCATTCCATCTCTTTTAAAGCTACCTTATTCTTGATGTCACCCCCACTATCTAGGTGCACCCTATCGATAACAAAAAACATAAATTTCTTAAAATTATTGCATTTGATACTATGAAGGTACAAAGCATTGTGGGAATCTTTGTTTTTTATTGATCTAAGATGTTCAGGAATCCTGTCTCTTAATCTGCGGGTAGTCATCCCGACATAAAATGCCTCACAGGTTGAACAATTGGCCACATATACTAGGTTCCTAGAGTTACAATTACAAATTCCTGGACAAGACAAAGTATATTTGTATCCTGAAATAACTACATATGGGCCATCTGCTATAAATCTACAGCATCTACAACCTCCACATTTGCTCATCCTTGACCTACAATATTGCTTATTCCTTTCTAAAATACCTTTCAAGTTCTGTCCCCTGCTATAAACTATAACAGGTTCATTTCCCACTACCTTCTTCAAATCAATATCCAAACAATGGTCCCACACATTTCTCAATACTGCACATAATTCCTTAGATTTATCATTATACTTCATGATAAAGCATGATCCCTTAAGATTGTTATTCTCACCTAACGAATCCACGGAGTTTGGGGTTCCCATCTCAACTACACAGTCACCCCTCTAAATGGGAACATAAATGGTACATCTTTTCTTAAATATTTCTTTTTTCACACTTCGCAATAAATTAATAGGATAACCTCGCTCCAATAACATACCTACTAATTTATAGATTTCTAGTGTGAAGGTCCCATCATCGCTCACCAATCTAGAAATACGTGCCATCTGCCCTTTAATTACCCCCTTTCGCTGATGAAAGGGGTGACAACTAGTAAAGTGTAATAATGAATTTGAGTAATTGTCCTTCCTATAAATTGAACTAGACAATTCATTGTTCATCTTCGAAATAATAATGTCTAAAAAATTTATACTCTCTGCACCCCAAGAAAAAGTGAACTTTAATAAACCAGTGGTGCCATTTAAATACTCTACAAATTCCCTTGCTAGTGCTTCGCCACCTTTCCATATAATCAAAAGGTTGTCCAAAAATCTATTATACAATATTATATTGTTCCTATATTTTGAGGGAAACACAAAAACCTTTTCCCAAGCCAATAACACCAAATTGGCGTATACAGGGGCACATTTGGCCCCCATAGCAACGCCTGAACTTTGTTTGTAAATTTCTCCTTCAAATTTGATGAAATTGTTATTCAAAACCAATTCCATCAAATCACAATACAAGTTCACTCTAGATCTATCAATGGCATTGCTAAAATTGAGGCTAGTGGCAAACAACTCCAAACCTTCATTATGAGGAATTACAGAAAAGAGGTTAACGACGTCTATTGTCAAAAAACTGTAATCATCGGTTTTATTCTTAACCTCCCTCAATCTTTCTAAACAATGCCATGAGTCTCTTAGTATGTGAGGCACTTCAGATAAGACTATCTTGGTCCAATGATCAATAAATGCCACAAGGGGTTTTGTCTTTGAACCCCTTGCAGCCACAATTGGTCTAAATTGTAAATTCTGAATACCCTTGTGTACCTTAGGTATACCAAAGATACACGGCAACACTGGATTCTTAACTAACAAATAATCATATTCCATTTCACTAATTATAGCCTGGAAAAGTGCATCGTGCAAAAACATATCAATTCTGGAATAAGCTCGGTTCACTTCATTAATGGATGCCATAGAATAAGTACTTTGATCATCCAAAACTCTAGACATAGAAGTATAATAATCAATCTTATTCATAAGTACCATCCCACCCCCCCTTGTCCAGTTTCATGCACCTCACATTATTCGAATTTCTAAATTCATTGAGCAATATTCTTTCGCCCATAGACAAATTATCTGTTACATTACTGGGGGATGTACAAATTCTCCTGAACTCAAACTCCAGTAATTTTTCAAAAAACATAAATTCCGGACATGAGGGTGGGATAAAAGTACTTTTTCTTTTTAACACCAAACCTGAGGTGTTATTTGCACCCACATCAAAATTCTGATTATCATGAAAATATTTCTGAAGGTTCAACCTCCTCACAAAAAGTTTTAAACTGGATAAAGTATGTGCTATATCCAGTTTAAAACTGGGAACAAAACTCAAACCCTTCGTAAATAATTCAAAATGTGTATCCCCTATCTCAACTTCGGTGTAGTTGTAAATAGTAAAACCTTTTTGCTTTAAAACAGTACAATTTAAATCATCAATATCAGGAATTAAATTATCCTGTGGCAACTTTACATCACCACACAAAATGTTGTTACCATCAACAAACTCAGTACAATGGACACCATTGTTAATATCTTCATTCATTAAAAATGCATTGTTGATCAAGGACAAATCACAACCTATATTAGCAAAACTCAAAATGCCTAAACCATCAATAGTATCACTAATACCAATGCAATTATTTTTAACTTCAACTGTCTCTTTAGGACATACATGCAAAGGCCCATTAGACATTTCAACAAAAAAAATCATTATAACCAACAACAACACCATTACCTTGCAATTCATCCCTTCCCCCCACTACAGGTTCTTGTATTTCAGGATACAAATATACTTTGTCTTGTCCAGGAATTTGTAATTGTAACTCTAGGAACCTAGTATATGTGGCCAATTGTTCAACCTGTGAGGCATTTTATGTCGGGATGACTACCCGCAGATTAAGAGACAGGATTCCTGAACATCTTAGATCAATAAAAAACAAAGATTCCCACAATGCTTTGTACCTTCATAGTATCAAATGCAATAATTTTAAGAAATTTATGTTTTTTGTTATTGATAGGGTGCACCTAGATAGTGGGAGTGACATCAAGAATAAGGTAGCTTTAAAAGAGATGGAATGGCAACTTAGGTTAAATGCTATGAGCTACCCGGGGCTTAATGATTACATTTCCATTAAGCCCCTTTTGGTGCATAGATCCCAGGTCTTGTAGATCTAGATCAACAGACACCTACGTGCACCATTAACATGACAATATCAATTTTAATATTATTGATTTTACATATACCATGTATATTAGTATATATTTAAAAGTTTTTTTAGGAACATTTATTGATAGATTTATAACTTTATAAAGTAATTTTAGTATAAATAATAAAGATGCATACAGTATTTATCCATAATATATATTTTTCTGTGCTATTTTGTGTGTGTATTAATGAAGTGGATATTTGATAATTTAGTATTAGTGTTGATATTTGATATCAGAATTCTTGCATGTTTTTATGAATAGAATTATAGACATATATACAAAGCTTGAATAAAACATTTTTTTTTAAATATACATATATATTATATTAGATATTTCTTGATTTTATAACATGAATTATTGATAATGTGTATTAACTAATTGTTATGCAAAGGCCCATTGGGTGAGTGTATATGTTTAAATGTTTAAATGTTTCAGTTGTTCAATTGTTAATTGTTTTAATTGCTTACAGATTTCAGTATTTAAATGAGGGTTATTGTTATGGCCATTCGACTCTGATGATGCCCTGTAAGGTGAAAGCACTAAGTCTGTCATTAAATATTCCGTGGTTGTGGATTACTTTGATGTCCTGGCTCTGATTTATTCCATCTTGGATACTACTGGATCCTTCAGCTATTGGTGTGCAGTGGCCGTGGATTTTTATTTTTATTTGTAGTTATTTGTGCCCTTTATTGAGGCTACTTTCTCGTTTCTGTTTGGTTCAGCTGTGCCTCCTAACGCTGGTGGTTTTCTGGTGGAGATGGAAGCTATACTTAAGGAGTTGGCTGGCGTTGTGGACAAACTCATCAAGGTGTATGCCAAAAATAATGATGACAATTCTGTGGTTGATGAGGGCAGTCCCTCAAATACGCAAATGGAACTCTTTACATTACACTCACCACCGGCAAGTTCTATTATGCCTGGGCAAGCACACAATGCATCTAACACGTCGACTTCCTATAGTGGAGCAGTTTCTAAATCAGCGACGGGAGCTTCGCGACAACCAAACGTGATGGGAGTAGGTTTGGTTGCTCCCCCGTTGCCATCGGGGAGGTCAGGAAGCAGTTTTCGAGTGGAGTCATGGCTCAAGACTCCTACATTTGGAGAAAATAATGTCAATTTGGAGAGAATAGGAGCCGACTACCCCACGCTTAAGGAGCAGATATTCAGATTTAATAAGTTGTGCACAAAGTATAGGGCAATGCAATTAGACAATTGGTTTTTGGCCCAGCCTAAAGAACGGAAGCAAGTATCAAAGGGACTAAGAGTCTGGAAACTGCCTGTGGGGATTGATCATGAATCTAAGGCGTTTGAAGAATTGACTAAACTATTTGATCGAACAGGTATGGAGCTTCTTGATATCATTATTGACAATAATAACATTAAAATGTGTTCCTTAAGGGATGACATCACTAAACTACATGGGAGCATAACTACTGACTTGCTTTTCTTTCAACATCAAGCAAGTTTTGATAAAGTTATTAAAGATTTAGATAGCTATGTTCAGCAAAGTAAATTGGTTAAAATTAAAAGCTAGCCAGGGACATGGCTGATTACGCCAATAATAGTGTTTATCCCCCCGGAAAAAAGTGGCCTAAGCAGACTTTTAACAATTTTAGCAAAGTCAGTATGTCACAAAATTTAGACAATGAGGAATATTGTGACGATTGTGATGACCAAGTTCCTGGTGGTGATGAGGTTTTTTTGGACAATTATCAAGGTCCACGGAGGTCCAAGAGGCTATTGAACCAAGGAACAAGGACTACTTATTATCCCCGTGGGGGACATTACAGGGGGAGGGGGAGGGGAGGTTATTATTATTAGGTGAATTGAGTGGTGGTTGCAATGTTGATATGCATGTTTGTTCTACTATGTTTTCACCTGTTGTAAATGTACAAGGGCTTAATACTGTGATTGTTCAAGACAGTTTTTCAGGTGTTTGTGTTAGTGAATTGAATGGTTTACAAGAACCTGTAGTGGGGGGAAGGGATGAATTGCAAGGTAATGGTGTTGTTGTTGGTTATAATGATTTTTTTGTTGAAATGTCTAATGGGCCTTTGCATGTATGTCCTAAAGAGACAGTTGAAGTTAAAAATAATTGCATTGGTATTAGTGATACTATTGATGGTTTAGGCATTTTGAGTTTTGCTAATATAGGTTGTGATTTGTCCTTGATCAACAATGCATTTTTAATGAATGAAGATATTAACAATGGTGTCCATTGTACTGAGTTTGTTGATGGTAACAACATTTTGTGTGGTGATGTAAAGTTGCCACAGGATAATTTAATTCCTGATATTGATGAAAGTTTAAATTGTACTGTTTTAAAGCAAAAAGGTTTTACTATTTACTACACCGAAGCTGAGATAGGGGATACACATTTTGAATTATTTACGAAGGGTTTGAGTTTTGTTCCCAGTTTTAAACTGGATATAGAACATACTTTATCCAGTTTAAAACTTTTTGTGAGGAGGTTGAACCTTCAGAAATATTTTCATGATAATCAGAATTTTGATGTGGGTGCAAATAACACCTCAGGTTTGGTGTTAAAAAGAAAAAGTACTTTTATCCCACCCTCATGTCCGGAATTTATGTTTTTTGAAAAATTACTGGAGTTTGAGTTCAGGAGAATTTGTACATCCCCCAGTAATGTAACAGATAATTTGTCTATGGGCGAAAGAATATTGCTCAATGAATTTGGAAATTCGAATAATGTGAGGTGCATGAAACCGGACAAGGGGGGTGGGATGGTACTTATGAATAAGATTGATTATTATACTTCTATGTCTAGAGTTTTGGATGATCAAAGTACTTATTCTATGGCATCCATTAATGAAGTGAACCGAGCTTATTCCAAAATTGATATGTTTTTGCACGATGCACTTTTCCAGGCTATGATTAGTGAAATGGAATATGATTATTTGTTAGTTAAGAATCCAGTGTTGCCGTGTATCTTTGGTATACCTAAGGTACACAAGGGTATTCAGAATTTACAATTTAGACCAATTGTGGCTGAAAGGGGTTCAAAGACAGAACCCCTTGCGGCATTTATTGATCATTGGACCAAGATAGTCTTATCTGAAGTGCCTCACATACTAAGGGACTCATGGCATTGTTTAGAAAGATTGAGGGAGGTTAAGAATACAACCGATGATTACAGTTTTTTGACAATAGACGTCGTTAACCTCTTTTCTGTAATTCCTCATAATGAAGGTTTGGAGTTGTTTGCTACTAGCCTCAATTTTAGCAATGCCATTGATAAATCTAGAGTGAACTTGTATTGTGATTTGATGGAATTGGTTTTGAATAACAATTTCATCAAATTTGAAGGGGAAATTTACAAACAAAGTTCAGGCGTTGCTATGGGGGCCAAATGTGCCCCTGTATATGCCAATTTGGTGTTATTGGCTTGGGAAAAGGTTTTGTGTTTCAAAATATAGGAACAATATAATATTGTATAATAGATTTTGGATGACCTTTTGATTATATGGAAAGGTGACGAAGCACTAGCAAGGGAATTTGTAGAGTATTTAAATGGCACCACTGGTTTTTTAAAGTTCACTTTTTCTTGGGGTGCAGAGAGTATAAATTTTTTAGACATTAGTATTTCGAAGATGAACAATGAATTGTCTAGTACAATTTATAGGGAGGACCATTACTCAAATTCATTATTACACTTTACTAGTTGTCACCCCTTTCATCAGCGAAAGGGGGTAATTAAAGGGCAGATGGCACGTATTTCTAGATTGGTGAGCGATGATGGGACCTTCACACTAGAAATCTATAAATTAGTAGGTATGTTATTGGAGCGAGGTTATCCTATTAATTTATTGCGAAGTGTGAAAAAAGAAATATTTAAGAAAAGACGTACCATTCATGTTCCCATTTTGACGGGTGACTGTGTAGTTGAGATGGGAACCCCAAACTCCGTGGATTCGTTAGGTGAGAATAACAATCTTAAGGAACCATGCTTTATCATGAAGTATAATGATAAATCTAAGGAATTATGTGCAGTATTGAGAAATGTGTGGGATCATTGTTTGAATATTGATTTGAAGAAGGTAGTGGGAAATGAACCTGTTATAGTTTATGGCAGGGGACAGAACTTGAAAGGTATTTTAGAAAGGAATAAGCAATATTGTAGGTCAAGGATGAGCAAATGTTGAGGTTGTAGTTGCTGTAGATTTATAGCAGATGGCCCATATGTAGTTATTTCAGGATACAAATATACTTTGTCTTGTCCAGGAATTTGTAATTGTAACTCTAGGAACCTAGTATATGTGGCCAATTGTTCAACCTGTGAGGCATTTTATGTCGGGATGACTACCCGCAGATTAAGAGACAGGATTCCTGAACATCTTAGATCAATAAAAAACAAAGATTCCCACAATGCTTTGTACCTTCATAGTATCAAATGCAATAATTTTAAGAAATTTATGTTTTTTGTTATTGATAGGGTGCACCTAGATAGTGGGGGTGACATCAAGAATAAGGTAGCTTTAAAAGAGATGGAATGGCAACTTAGGTTAAATGCTATGAGCTACCCGGGGCTTAATGATTACATTTCCATTAAGCCCTTTGGTGCATAGATCCCAGGTCTTGTAGATCTAGATCAACAGACACCTACGTGCACCATTAACATGACAATATCAATTTTAATATTATTGATTTTACATATACCATGTATATTAGTATATATTTAAAAGTTTTTTTAGGAACATTTATTGATAGATTTATAACTTTATAAAGTAATTTTAGTATAAATAATAAAGATGCATATAGTATTTATCCATAATATATATTTTTGTGTGCTATTTTGTGTGTGTATTAATGAAGTGGATATTTGATAATTTAGTATTAGTGTTGATATTTGATATCAGAATTCTTGCATGTTTTTATGAATAGAATTATAGACATATATACAAAGCTTGAATAAAACAATTTTTTTTAAATATACATATATATTATATTAGATATTTCTTGATTTTATAACATGAATTATTGATAATGTGTATTAACTAATTGTTATGCAAAGGCCCATTGGGTGAGTGTATATGTTTAAATGTTTAAATGTTTCAATTGTTCAATTGTTTAATTGTTTTAATTGCTTACAGATTTCAGTATTTAAATGAGGGTTATTGTTATGGCCATTCGACTCTGATGATGCCCTGTAAGGTGAAAGCACTAAGTCTGTCATTAAATATTCCGTGGTTGTAGATTACTTTGATGTCCTGGCTCTGATTTATTCCATCTTGGATACTACTGGATCCTTCAGCTATTGGTGTGCAGTGGCCGTGGATTTTTATTTTTATTTGTTGTTATTTGTGCCCTTTATTGAGGCTACTTTCTCGTTTCTGTTTGGTTCAGCTGTGCCTCCTAACGCTGGTGGTTTTCTGGTGGAGATGGAAGCTATACTTAAGGAGTTGGCTGGCGTTGTGGACAAACTCATCAAGGTGTATACCAAAAATAATGATGACAATTCTGTGGTTGATGAGGGCAGTCCCTCAAATACGCAAATGGAACTCTTTACATTACACTCACCACCGGCGAGTTCTATTATGCCTGGGCAAGCACACAATGCATCTAACACGTCGACTTCCTATAGTGGAGCTGTTTCTAAATCAGCGACGGGAGCTTCGCGACAACCAAACGTGATGGGAGTAGGTTTGGTTGCTCCCCCGTTGCCATCGGCGAGGTCAGGAAGCAGTTTTCGAGTGGAGTCATGGCTCAAGACTCCTATATTTGGAGAAAATAATGTCAATTTGGAGAGAATAGGAGCCGACTACCCCACGCTTAAGGAACAGATATTCAGATTTAATAAGTTGTGCACAAAGTATAGGGCAATGCAATTAGACAATTGGTTTTTGGCCCAGTCTAAAGAACGGAAGCAAGTACCAAAGGGACTAAGAGTCTGGAAACTGCCTGTGGGGATTGATCATGAATCTAAGGCGTTTGAAGAATTGACTAAACCATTTGATCGAACAGGTATAGAGCTTCTTGATATCATTATTGACAATAATAACATTAAAATGTGTTCCTTAAGGGATGACTTCACTAAACTACATGTGAGCATAACTACTGACTTGCTTTTCTTTCAACATCAAGCAAGTTTTGATAAAGTTATTAAAGATTTAGATAGCTATGTTCAGCAAAGTAAATTGGTTAAAAATAAAAAGCTAGCCAGGGACACGGCTGATTACGCCAATAATAGTGTTTATCCCCCCGGAAAAAACTGGCCTAAGCAGACTTTTAACAATTTTAGCAAAGTCAGTATGTCACAAAATTTAGACAATGATGAATATTGTGACGATTGTGATGACCAAGTTCCTGGTGGTGATGATGAGGGTTTTTTGGACAATTATCAAGGTTCACGGAGGTCCAAGAGGCTGTTGAACCAAGGAACTAGAACTACTTATTATCCCCATGGGGACATTACAGGGGGAGGGGGAGGGGAGGTTATTATTATTAGGTGAATTGAGTGGTGGTTGCAATGTCGATATGCATGTTTGTTCTACTATGTTTTCACCTGTTGTAAATGTACAAGGGCTTAATACTGTGATTGTTCAAGACAGTTTTTCAGGTGTTTGTGTTAGTGAATTGAATGGTTTGCAAGAACCTGTAGTGGGGGGAAGGGATGAATTGCAAGGTAATGGTGTTGTTGTTGGTTATAATGATTTTTTTGTTGAAATGTCTAATGGGCCTTTGCATGTAGGTCCTAAAGAGACAGTTGAAGTTAAAAATAATTGCATTGGTATTAGTGATACTATTGATGGTTTAGGCATTTTGAGTTTTGCTAATATAGGTTGTGATTTGTCCTTGATCAACAATGCATTTTTAATGAATGAAGATATTAACAATGGTGTCCATTGTACTGAGTTTGTTGATGGTAACAACATTTTGTGTGGTGATGTAAAGTTGCCACAGGATAATTTAATTCCTGATATTGATGAAAGTTTAAATTGTACTGTTTTAAAGCAAAAAGGTTTTACTATTTACAACTACACCGAAGTTGAGATAGGGGATACACATTTTGAATTATTTACGAAGGGTTTGAGTTTTGTTCCCAGTTTTAAACTGGATATAGCACATATTTTATCCAGTTTAAAACTTTTTGTGAGGACGTTGAACCTTCAGAAATATTTTCATGATAATCAGAATTTTGATGTGGGTGCAAATAACACCTCAGGTTTGGTGTTAAAAAGAAAAAGTACTTTTATCCCACCCTCATGTCCGGAATTTATGTTTTTTGAAAAATTACTGGAGTTTGAGTTCAGGAGAATTTGTACATCCCCCAGTAATGTAACAGATAATTTGTCTATGGGCGAAAGAATATTGCTCAATGAATTTAGAAATTCGAATAATGTGAGGTGCATGAAACCGGACAAGGGGGGTGGGATGGTACTTATGAATAAGATTGATTATTATACTTCTATGTCTAGAGTTTTGGATGATCAAAGTACTTATTCTATGGCATCCATTAATGAAGTGAACCGAGCTTATTCCAAAATTGATATGTTTTTGCACAATGCACTTTTCCAGGCTATAATTAGTGAAATGGAATATGATTATTTGTTAGTTAAGAATCCAGTGTTGCCGTGTATCTTTGGTATACCTAAGGTACACAAGGGTATTCAGAATTTACAATTTAGACCAATTGTGGCTGCAAGGGGTTCAAAGACAGAACCCCTTGCGGCATTTATTGATCATTGGACCAAGATAGTCTTATCTGAAGTGCCTCACATACTAAGGGACTCATGGCATTGTTTAGAAAGATTGAGGGAGGTTAAGAATACAACCGATGATTACAGTTTTTTGACAATAGACGTCGTTAACCTCTTTTCTATAATTCCTCATAATGAAGGTTTGGAGTTGTTTGCTACTAGCCTCAATTTTAGCAATGCCATTGATAAATCTAGAGTGAACTTGTATTGTGATTTGATGGAATTGGTTTTGAATAACAATTTCATCAAATTTGAAGGGGAAATTTACAAACAAAGTTCAGGCGTTGCTATGGGGGCCAAATGTGCCCCTGTATATGCCAATTTGGTGTTATTGGCTTGGGAAAAGGTTTTTGTGTTTCCCTCAAAATATAGGAACAATATAATATTGTATAATAGATTTTTGGATGACCTTTTGATTATATGGAAAGGTGGCGAAGCACTAGCAAGGGAATTTGTAGAGTATTTAAATGGCACCACTGGTTTTTTAAAGTTCACTTTTTCTTGGGGTGCAGAGAGTATAAATTTTTTAGACATTAGTATTTCGAAGATGAACAATGAATTGTCTAGTACAATTTATAGGAAGGACAATTACTCAAATTCATTATTACACTTTACTAGTTGTCACCCCTTTCATCAGCGAAAGGGGGTAATTAAAGGGCAGATGGCACGTATTTCTAGATTGGTGAGCGATGATGGGACCTTCACACTAGAAATCTATAAATTAGTAGGTATGTTATTGGAGCGAAGTTATCCTATTAATTTATTGCAAAGTGTGAAAAAAGAAATATTTAAGAAAAGACGTACCATTCATGTTCCCATTTTGAGGGGTGACTGTGTAGTTGAGATGGGAACCCCAAACTCCGTGGATTCGTTAGGTGAGAATAACAATCTTAAGGGACCATGCTTTATCATGAAGTATAATGATAAATCTAAGGAATTATGTGCAGTATTGAGAAATGTGTGGGACCATTGTTTGAATATTGATTTGAAGAAGGTAGTGGGAAATGAACCTGTTATAGTTTATGGCAGGGGACAGAACTTGAAAGGTATTTTAGAAAGGAATAAGCAATATTGTAGGTCAAGGATGAGCAAATGTGGAGGTTGTAGATGCTGTAGATTTATAGCAGATGGCCCATATGTAGTTATTTCAGGATACAAATATACTTTGTCTTGTCCAGGAATTTGTAATTGTAACTCTAGGAACCTAGTATATGTGGCCAATTGTTCAACCTGTGAGGCATTTTATGTCGGGATGACTACCCGCAGATTAAGAGACAGGATTCCTGAACATCTTAGATCAATAAAAAACAAAGATTCCCACAATGCTTTGTACCTTCATAGTATCAAATGCAATAATTTTAAGAAATGTATGTTTTTTGTTATCGATAGGGTGCACCTAGATAGTGGGGGTGACATCAAGAATAAGGTAGCTTTAAAAGAGATGGAATGGCAACTTAGGTTAAATGCTATGAGCTACCCGGGGCTTAATGATTACATTTCCATTAAGCCCCTTTTGGTGCATAGATCCCAGGTCTTGTAGATCTAGATCAACAGACACCTACGTGCACCATTAATATGACAATATCAATTTTAATATTATTGATTTTACATATACCATGTATATTAGTATATATTTAAAAGGTTTTTAGGAACATTTATTGATAGATTTATAACTTTATAAAGTAATTTTAGTATAAATAATAAAGATGCATATAGTATTTATCCATAATATATATTTTTGTGTGCTATTTTGTGTGTGTATTAATGAAGTGGATATTTGATAATTTAGTATTAGTGTTGATATTTGATATCAGAATTCTTGCATGTTTTTTTGTATAGAATTATAGACATATATACAAAGCTTGAATAAAACATTTTTTTTAAAATATACATATATATTATATTAGATATTTCTTGATTTTATAACATGAATTATTGATAATGTGTATTAACTAATTGTTATGCAAAGGCCCATTGGGTGAGTGTATATGTTTAAATGTTTAAATGTTTCAATTGTTCAATTGTTTAATTGTTTTAATTGCTTACAGATTTCAGTATTTAAATGAGGGTTATTGTTATGGCCATTCGACTCTGATGATGCCTTGTAAGGTGAAAGCGCTAAGTCTGTCATTAAATATTCCGTGGTTGTGGATTACTTTGATGTCCTGGCTCTGATTTATTCCATCTTGGATACTACTGGATCCTTCAGCTATTGGTGTGCAGTGGCCGTGGATTTTTATTTTTATTTGTAGTTATTTGTGCCCTTTATTGAGGCTACTTTCTCGTTACCTTTGGAATTGCACATACAGGTTAGCAGTACATTAGTTGGGTTTGTAGCATGGAATATTGATGTCGCCTGGCCAAACACTGGCAGACCACAGAAGTCACAGGTATGAAGTATTGAGAAACTGCTGATGTCCCTGCACAAGCCAACATAAGTGGAATGCCCCATGTATATCTGTGAGTCAGCTGTAAGTAGCTTCCATAGCACACATGCACCCAGCCTGG
Organism: Protopterus annectens; assembly: GCF_019279795.1. Lineage (NCBI taxonomy): Eukaryota > Metazoa > Chordata > Ceratodontiformes > Protopteridae > Protopterus > Protopterus annectens. The sequence continues at coordinate 502,773,480 of NC_056739.1, forward strand.
TACCTCACAGGTCTTATCCCTGCTGTTGGGAATGAGTACAATACGACCCCCCACTTCTGTATGGGAATATCCACAGAATGCAGCATACTGAAGAGGTGTCCCATGCAGGTGTGTCCCTAGCTGTAAGCAGCACCCTGCCAGCATCCACACCACTGGATCAATAATGACAGAAACTATTGACATTAACACCTTGCACACCTACCTTGTCACCCCAGGGGAATATAGTGGCTTGCAGCCTGGGACTGTAGGAGTGACACAATGCACTGGCCTGCTACAAATGGCCTGCATGACTACCAAATGCCCTACTGTCCTCTGTCAAAGGCCAGTGCCTCACTCGTACTGCCAATGTATGTTATCTCATGGACTCCCAAATAACAACATAACACATTCCACAGAACCCAAATGCAAGGCCATGTCGACAACTCCCTGCAGCATGTCCACCATGTCCTATTGCATGAACTGTGGACCAACCCCTAAAGACTACTGGGATGAAGTGATAACTATAGGGATACTTATCAGATAATGTTTGCATAATGTTCAGAAAAGGATAGACTAACTGACAGAAGCATGGACGCCATGGAGTGTGCGAAGTCTGACAGCTGTGTGCACATACTATCCCTGCCTGCAAACACAGGAATGGGTGGCTACAAACCTGCTCATAAACCACAATGTGAAGGAGTAATGACCAGAAATATGAGCCCTGCCTCTGGGTAACCTGTGTGAATCTGTACAGCTGTGAGGTATGGCCACAGCAGGATATGGCCATACTGTCACGTCGATGGATGTACAAGCATGGGATCCTCAGCCACCACTGTACCAAGGTACTGAACCATTTACACAGACCTATCAGCAAGTGTCTGCAGCTCCCTGTCCAGAATGGCATGATTCTGCAAGAATATGTAAACTGCAGACCACAATACTGGACACAGCCTCATTCACCCTGTGTTCCCCAGGAATTTACTGCAAGCAAATATGTATACCTGATAGTAGCCGATGACATAAAACATCACAGTGTAAAACAGTATGTATGTCTGAATATCTCTGTTAACACCAAAACCATATAGGGGAAGCAGCACAGACACAATTACTTATAGTAACCCACTATCTTTTGTCCATTGTGACCCCATATTGTCAACCAATCTACAGATATCCTGCAGAAACAGATTGCTAGCTGTAGGTGTAGAACACAAAAGGCTGCACTGGAGTACAACCTACCTGGAATGGATTCACACATTAAATACAGAAGGTCATACTGGGCATGCTCCCACACTTACAGAAATGAAGCCCATGTCTGGCAACAACAGTGGACTATACATATCTGACAGTCGCAGATGTTTGTGCACACACCCACATTGCACACCAGTCATGCTTTACACGCACATCAGATAGAAATACACACATATATCCAAGGGCAATACACTATAATAGGCCAAACTTACACATACATAGATGTGTGGAAGAAAGAGACAGACAGTGACAAAGAGCTTCCTATCATGAGGCCTGTACCACCCAGTACACATCCAATTGGCTAAAACCACATGATGTGCAAATGTCAATTACTGTAGATATTTGCTTCTCATATCCCTCAGCACTATAGTGTCTGTGGTGCTTGTGATAACTGTGTAACATGACTGTACAAGTTAGTAGTCATCTAGCAGTTGTATACATGTTCCTGTTAAATGTAAACCTGTGTGTGACTGAGTGTTGAGTGTGTGTGCTTCCAGATGAATGGTTTATGGTCCATTCAGACACACTCCACTCCCCATTGCCCTACTTTGGCAAGCCTGCTGATGACATTCACCTTGAAATACACCTTTGAGGAAAGAGTAGCCCTATAATCTCCATGGCGCATATAACTGCATAATGTTATAGTGTGATGTCTTAGTTAGGTAGGAGTTCTAATACCAGACATGGCAACTGAGTGTGTGTGTGTGTGTGTGTGTGTGTGTGTGTGTGTGTGTGTGTGTGTGTGTGTGTGTGTGTGTGTGTGTGTGTGTGTGTGTGTGTGTGTGTGTGTGTGTGTGTGTGTGTGTGTGTGTGTGTAGGGATTAATGCTTTGGAAGCCATTCACAGTCACTATAATTTCCATTGCCCTACTTTGGCAAGCCTGCTGATGTCATTCACCTTGAAATACACCTTTGGTGAAGGAGTAGCCCTGTAAGCTCCATGGTCTATAACTGTGTAATGCTATAGTGTGATGTACTAGTTAGGTAGGAGTTCTAATCCCCAACAAGGCAACTGTGAGACTCTGAGTGTGTGTATGTGTGTGTGTGTGTGTGTGTGTGTGTGTGTGTGTGTGTGTGTGTGTGTGTGTGTGTGTGTGTCATCAGCATCCTGTGGGGAGGTAGCTGTGATTGTGTAATAACAGAACTCATTGTGAAGTGGGTTTTGCAAATTTCTTAAATGGAGGACCTATTATATGTCACAATGTCCACCTTACAAGGACAACAGATGTCAAACAGCAGAGAGACTGGTGTACACAATCCATACTCCTACATGTGACATTATGGACTGGGGAACAATATAGGTAACCCTTGTATTACTGAGAGAACACTCTCCACCCATGTCTCATGCACAAACACACTTGGCTCGGCAACAACCAGTATGTTGGTAGTTCCCTGCATATTGCCCATTGATATTAACCATGGCATGATTGCAGTGGACTACAGAGGACATGGCATCCTGTTCCATCCCTACAATAGGCAAATCATTGCATACAGTGGTCCTTTCCTATGTTCCCCAGTGGATGCCTGCAACAACTGTAGAGTAAGCAAATGTAACCCACAAAGGAAATACCATGTCTTATACACATGCCCTGTATGGACAGATGCCACCAACAGCAGTGAATACCTGAATCATGCTGTCAGTGTAGGTGCAGGATCAACCTGAGTTCCATTGCCAGTTCTCACCACATGAGGTCAGGAATGCCACATCCGATGATAACAATTTGTCCACACAACATGCCCCAGACACCCCTGGTACACTTTCACATGTCACAGAACATGCATGTAGGACATGTGCACATCTCAGACACCATTCATGTTATGGAATATAGAAAATGTACATGGCAAGCATTGCACAGCACTGGCCAACCACAATAGTAACCCAGATGATGTACGCCTACAATAAGGCACTGTATGAGCACATCCACTCATGCATGAATCGTGCCATCCCAAATAGAACCAAAATGCTCTCATCCAAAAAAAGGAAGCCAATCTGGCGGTCCCCTGCCATAAACAAACTTTACAACAAAAGGAAGAAACTTTTGCAGAAAAGAGGAAAATCCCAGGATGCAAAAAACTCCCTTACTAGCCTCAGTAAGAAACTGAGATGCCTCATAAAATCCTCCAAAGCTAGTTATGAAAATAAAATTGCCAAAGATTCCAAAGACAACCACAAAGCATTCTATAACTATGTCAAGAATCTAAATGGCAATGCTCAGATCTGCTCTGAGCTAAAACAGAATGGCAATAAATATACTGATCCAAAGGATATTGCCAATATCCTGGCAGATCGATTCAGTGCCAACTTCACCCCCCTCTCACCCCCTAAATGGCCCATCTCAATACCGGAAGATTGCCAAATTCCAGTAATAACGGCCACACAGGTACAAAACGCACTCTCTAAAGCCAAGAATACAGCATCCATGGGACCAGATGACATCCCGGGCTGTGTACTACATGAACTACAATATGAACTGGCACCTCACCTAAGTGTCATGTTTAATCATAGCCTCACCTCAGGTTTTGTGCCCACTGAGTGGTGCAGAGCTACAGTTATCCCAATCCACAAGGGGGGATCCACCTTGGATCCCAGAAACTACTGTCCCATCAGTCTGACAAGCCTTATCTGCAAGGCCATGGAGCGTATTATCATGGAACTTATAAACAAAGACATTGGCAACCTTCAAACACTGGACCCCACCCAGTTTGGGTTTGTGAAGGGCCGATCTTGTCTCCTGAACCTGATTGACTTCTTTGAATCAGTCTCCAGAGCCATGGACAAGGGTAAAGTGGTCCACACAGCCTATCTAGACTTTGCCAAGGCCTCTGACACCATCCCCCACTCTGGAATCATAGATAAACTTACTAAGTTGGGTATTAATCCCTATGTCACCCAATGGGTTGCTAAATGGCTTACTGATAGAACCCACACTGTAATAGTAGCTGACTCCAAATCCAGCTCCAGACAAGTGACAAGTGGAGTACCTCAGGGTTCAGTCCTGGGGCCGCTCTTGTTTGGCATCTACTTCTCTGAAGTACAGGTCAACACTAAGGGACTCTGGCTAACAAAGTTTGCAGATGACTGCAAACTGGGAGCCATTATTGAATCCCCAAATGATGTGGATACTCTACAAAAGGGCCTTAAAGAAACAGATGCTTGGTGCCAGAGCCATGGGCTCAAGCTCAATGCCAAGAAATGTATTGTTATCCCTTTGAGAAAAAAAACATGTATCCATGAATTACCATATAGGTGGCAGTACACTAAACACAGAAAGTGTGATAAGAGACTTAGGGACACAGGTGGACAGTGGTCTCACCTTTGATAACCACATCACCACAACAGTCAGGAAATCCTTCTATGTGGCACACCTCATCATGAAGGGCTTTTCATCCAGAAAAAAGGAGGTCATTGCCCCACTGTACTCATCCTCATTAGACCCATTATAGAATACAACGCCCCATTTGGTATGTACCTCTCAAGACATCTGCAACAACTGGAAAGGCCTCAGAAATACCTCACTAAAAGAATCACAGGCCTAAAGCAGATGCCCTACGCTGACCGCCTTAAAAAACTCCAGCTATACTCTGTCGCATATCGTCTACTCAGAGGCGATCTCTGCTTAACATACAAGGCCATGTCAAACCCAGAGCTGTTGGACATGCTACACTTAAAGAAATCCCAATCCCTCAGAGCTACACGCTCCATGGATCTAAACCTTGTCATCACAATAAACAAAACATGCTGGAGGGATAGGTTCCTGACCCAGAGACTCCCCAGACTCTGGAATAGATTGCCCATACATGTCAAGCAGAGTGCCTCTTTGGACCTCTTCAAGAGGAACCTTGACGCTTGGATGGGAGAAAGGAAATTCACTCCAGGGATCACGTCAGTCGCCCTGCTAGACAGGGGTCCAGGAAAGTAAATAATGTGGGAAGAAATAGCCAGGGAATTGTTATGGCTAGGCTTGTATAGGCCCTAGGGCTGATAGCCTAGTACCAACCTATGAACCTATGAACCTATGAGTGGATGGTAAATACAATACACAACTGTGTAGGCCAGTCCAGAGACTACACCCCTGAGCCACACTGAAGACCTTTGTCATGTGACCTGATGCCAATGTGTACCCTTTGCCTAGCCTTGTACAGCCTCCTGGTGCAGTCCACCACTATACACCTGTGAAGCAATGAACCCATGCATGTCAGTACTGGCAAACCTGTGTGTGTGTGTGTGTGTGTGTGTGTGTGTGTGTGTGTGTGTGTGTGTGTGTGTGTGTGTGTGTGTAGATTACTGATTTGGAAGCCATTCACATGCACTACACCTCCCATTGCTCTACTGTAGCATGCTTTCTGATGTCAGTCACCTTGACATACCTTTTTCCCATATATCAGCCTGATAACCTCTGTGGTGCATATGATACCTGAGTAATAATCTAGTGTAGCAAAACTAGCTAGTTAGGAATTCTAATTCTGAACCTGCCAACTGTGATAATGTGTATGAGTCCCTGAGAGAGTGTGGCTGTGTCATCCTTGACACCTGTTTTTGTGGACAGGCACATGTACTACACCTACCTTATCCCTCCTTTATCACTGTTGCTGATGTCACTCACTTTCAAGTATACCTTTGGACAGCTCTCCAACATGTAAGCTCTGTGACGCATGCAATATCTGCATAGAAATGTAATAGCAATACATAGTCAGGCAGGGGTTTGAAACCCTGTACTGGTAAGTGTGTGACACAAACATGCTTAGCTTTTACTCTCCTACCCCCTTCCTTTCTTACTTTGTCTCTGTCTGTCTGTCTCCCTCCCTCTCTGGTGGATGTGAAAAAGTACACCTGCTTTGCTTAGGCAGCAGCTTGTGTTTTGTGAGTGATGCTCATGATCAGCTGATGGTTTGTGCACAAATTGCAGTCCTCCACTAGCTGAGTTCATGTGGAACAGCTGTGGTAACATTCTCATAGCCAATTGCATGGAAACACACTCCTATAACTAGGAACATCATGTGGGTGTTGGCCCATTTCATTCACTGTGAGTAGGACTTCATATCAGTGTTTGGCAAACAGCACCACAGAGGGTAGTGGGATATACCTCTTACAACATACACTGTGGAAACAGGCCAACAAACAGGAGGGGGATGTTCCAGACATGATTACAGAATGTAAGTCTTGCTCTTCTGCATTTGAATTAATGTTGCTTTAACAGAGTTTGTGTGGCTATGGCCGGTATACATGATTTAATACCTGTCATGACAGTGTTATGTGGTTGAGGAAACTCCCACCTGTAGGACTATCTTCAGACTGGTCAGTGTTTGGAGTCTTACGTGTGTTGTGTTACTCACAGATGACCTATCTTTAGAAATGCAATAACATAGTCTGAGGATTGCAGTCAGTACATGGTGACAGTCATGAGAGTTACTGACTTCATATCCCTCAGAAGACATATGTCACAACAAACCCTGTTACACCAGTAAATGTATGAGGTTATCATAGCAACATTGTCAATATTGGCCCTGTGTTTTTGCCTCCTGCCACAACTCCATCAACCTTGTACATATGTCATGCAGTAAGAGGTGCATATGTTCAGTACACCATTATTTATTGACATCATACCTGATAACAAGCCAGTGAGATATCAGACTGCTAGACATGGTATGTATAGTAGGGGTTATATTTGAGGACAAAACCTGGACATTCTGTTGTAGTGTGTACAGTACTGAGGTCTGTGTACTTATGGTGATTGTTGACAGGGTGTGTATTGTGAATATATACCTTGGCTTGTGTACAGACTGTGGTAGATGTCATTGTTCTCATTCCTGCTCAATCTGATGTTGCATGCTGCTCCAGTGTATGGTACTCTATTTGCTTACATGTCTGTAGGGCCAAACCCACACATGTCCCATACCACAGCCAGCCATCAGAATACACTGTGTATTGGCCCAGTATATGTAGGGTTAGTGTGTGAGTGGCACATATGAGGAGGGGGTGTGGGGGGCATAGCCCCCCACCTACTCAGGTTAAAAACTACTTACTAACCCTTTTAATAGGGACTGCTCAATAGACAATACTAGACAATATTAAACTGTACTGGGTATGGGGGCTATGCCTCCCACACCCCCCATTGTGAGGGTCTGTGCCCCCACACCCCCCCACTTTAATATTCTCACTCCATGATCGCACTACAGTGGGGAAAAGGGCAGATACACTGTCAGTACTATTTTCAGCAAAATGGATTTTCGGCGATTTGGACCCTATGTCCGAAATTTTTGGTGAAATGCATTTTCGGCGAAATTACACTGATCTATATATATATATACATACATATATATATATATGTATATATATATATATATGTATATATATATATATATATATATATATATATATATATATATATATATATACAGATAGATACGTATATATATATATATATATATATATATATATATATATATTTACAGATAGATCTATATTTGACCATATATATAAAATGCAATATATAAATACATATATATGAATCTAAATGTGTATGTACATGTACACACATATCTATATCTATATATATATATATATATATATATATATATATATATATATTTATATCTATATCCTTATGTGCAAACATTACTATTGTTTATACCTTCCCAGATGTATCACACCATGTTTATCTCTGTGTATATTTAGATATAACAACGTATGTGATTCAACAGTAATATCACTAACAAGTACTATGCTATTGTAGAAGTCATAGCAGTTGTTCAATACTATTCAGTATGTGTACTGACAGATATATTAGAAAAACAACAGCTGTATTCACAGCTGTGATGGCTTAGTGGTTAACTGCTCTGTACAGGGTCCTGGGTTCAAGACCTGCAAGGGTTGTTTATTTTGTTGCTGGCAGCACAAGAGCTGTTGGATACAGAGTGGTTAAGGCAGTTTTGAGCAGCTTTAAGTGGGTTTGCTCGGTTAGCATGATGGTAAGCAATGCTAAGTTCCTTTTGAATATTTTTTACAGTCAGTTAGCCTCTAAATTGCTTATCCTGTGTAGGCATTGCTTACCCCCGTGCAAACATGATTAAACCTGCTTACTGCTGCTTAAAAGTGCTTACTTCTGCTTACCCCCACGATAATTTCTTTAAAAGAAAAGAAAAAGGCTTGATAGGACAGTGGGTAAAAAGGGGCACAAAGATGGAAAGACAGTAGGAAAATAGTTGGGGATGTGCAGGAAGGGTGTAGGAAAAGTCTACAGCTGCCCATTTCTTCTACAGCAACAGCTGTGCATATGCACTGATTTGGAGGTAGATTTGGACACTCATAACCCTGAGAGAGGGGTGAGGACAACAATAATATGTTGTGAAGCCAATTAGACCAGATTGCATGTGTCCAGTGGACATGTGTGCAAAATGGGCAGCTATGTATGGGGTGAGATTTTTTTGGGGAACAGATTGCCCTTATTTTTTTAAGGTGAGACTGAGATGTTGGGGAGGGATAGTAGGTATATTTGGGGAGGTAGGTTGGGTAGAAAGACAGACAAGAAAGACAAAACAGCATACAGGGGTGGTATATGAAACATGTGAGGGGTAAACTCCATCAATGGGGAGGGGTGTTTGGAAATTGGAAGCCCATGAGCCCCCAAATAGAAACAGTGGGACTGAGATTCCCACACATGGGCAGTCATCACTGCACCTTCATGGCCCCGAAGGTGGCTGTGTTGGGGGCTGGGTAGGATGGGCAGGCTGACCCTCTAGATTCACCACATGGCCTTCAAGCTGGTGTAGCTGATCTCTGAACACCCTGTGGAGCTCGCTACACACCAGACCCCAGACCTGATGAAGGGGGGCAGTTTCCTGTCTGCACCCACTCCCAGGGGCAGTTCCACTCAAAGGTGGTGCAGGACCAGTGGACAAGGAGGTCCCGGGGTGGTCCCAAGACATGCTGGTGCCCAGTGCCATGGCCAGATGAGGTGGGGGAGGTGGGTCCGCTGGGACCAGACTTCCCAAATGTGCTATGGTGGGTTAGTAATAGTCAACACATTCCAGGATTAGGTATAAAAGTATGCATAGATATTTCCATTAACCCAAAACACAAGATATGGAACAACTGCATAGCCAACAGAACACATGCATATATGGAACCACAGTGGCCATTACAACAGCATGTAGGTACATTGATGGCAACATGCCATCAATGTGGGCGTATTTCAACATGGCATATGCATAGAAACAAATTTCAATATTTATCAAACAATAGGACATATGTCCCAACAGTAGATTTAATTGTATACATACCCATTGAGTTGTGTATTTAGAATATTGTTGCAGATATGGTGGGGGGGATGTCAGTTAACTTGTATATCCCTGTAGTTCTCAATACTTTCTTTGTCATTGCTGCAATCTGTACCTTACAGGCATTATTACACTGCTCTATGGCCTTAGTTTGGACAGTGGTTTGTAGACAGCTATAGACATGAACTGTGTTTTACCTGTAGTATATACCTCTTACCTGGTATACTTGTGGAGGTATTGTTTGTTAACACATACCTGACTGTTTCTAAGCATATTCCCAGATTCCAGGTTGATGTTAAGCACATACCTCTCAATTTCTTATTGCACACACTCTGAGCAAGTCTTGACAACTTGCAGGTGAAACTGGGACATATTTTGACTATTGCCCTCATAAACCTTTGGTGAGTTGCTACAATGACAGGTTTGTTTTCCTATACATTTTTTGAATATTTCCAGGTCTGACGGTCAGTTATATGTCATTAAATGCTGCCTAAATGTCAAAGATCATCACATTGATTTGCCAGGGGGACAGGGTAACAGGCAGCGGATATGGGCCAATTATCTGGACATTCTGGACAAATCTGTACAGTTGAGGGATATGATTCTGCATACAGCTTACTACCTCTCCCAGGATTTGAACCATGGCTGTGTGTGCTAAAATTACAACAGTTTACGTCTCAGCTGAGTGTGCTATTTGGATTATGTTGTTTATCTTTTCACTGTTTTCTGTCTAAGTCTTTCTCAGTTGCACAGTATGACCTTGTGATTACAACAGTCATAAACAGACATTCCTACACATTTTATTTATGTAGCATAGTGTGGGTAACAGTGCTTAATACAACAGCACTATTAAGAGAATTCAATGCTACATTACTATATGATACCAGGGTAAACACAAGCAGTCCAGAAGTTAAACCTTTATTGCTAGGCTGTTACCCTTTTATTTAAATACAACCTATATGAGACTCTTCCTGCCATATTGTCTGGTTTATTCAGTACATGCCATACACAATACAGGTTTTATACTGGCAATTAACTTTCTACTACTTTTAGATTTATTTCTTATACTAACCTGCCTCACAACACAGCCTCTGCAGCCTACAGCCATGGGCTTCCTGATTCACAGACCACTCTGCTGCCACTGTCAAAGGCATAAGAGGAATATTTAGCCATACCTATCCATAACATACATGAGCTGGCAACTATTAAACAGGTAGTAGAATGATACTTACACACTGCTGGGACATCACCCCTCTGCCTAGCTGTTTGGATCCACTGATCCAAGAGCTCCCTCTGCCTCTGTTTCAGGTCAGCATAGTGATGCCTGACCTGCTTACCAGTTTGACGGATACCAGTAGCACTGGTGAGGTCACGGGCGAGACGGTTCCAGGCTTCTGCTTTATATTGGGAACCCTGGTACTGGCCCTGCAGCAGTCTCTCTTCATGGTCTTTTACGAGGAGTCCTGCCATGACTTTCGACTCCTGGGTGCCCTAGCATTGTGCTCAGAAGTGCAATCCTTCTCCGACACCAGCCATAGTGCCTACAGGAGGAAGCTGCAATCAGTTATCCTTCTCCCACACCAGCCATAGTGCCTACAGGAGGAAGCTGCAATCAGTTATGAGATATATACCTGCCTGTGGGGATTAAATAGGGCCAATTTCCTGCACTTTGCCGTGATTGGAAGTTTTGAAAATGCTAAGCTATGGGCAAACCTTCTTATCTAAGGTTGGCATTGCTTAAAGGGGCATACCAATGGGCAAATCTATTTATCTGGGCTATGCATTACTTGCACCTAGTAAGCAGAGGTGTGCAATGCTTAGTGTTGCTTATTTTTAAATTTGCACACTATTTGCTGTTTGGCACTGATTTATAATTCATTACATGTTATTTGTTTGGTATCCATGATTCATGTGTACGTACACTGTATGGGGTACTTGTGTTTATTGGGGGATTTCACCACTTTATTACAATGACACCTCACATCTGGACTTAATGCAGCACTCCAGTTCACATATATATGTTAAGTAGGTTGTACAACATAAAACTGTTTATGGATTCCTTTCACATGTAAATTGTTATTTTGCTATAGTGAGGATCTGTTTGGGTATACCTCAATTTTATGTACAGCTGTGATAGCTTACTGGTTAACTGCTGTGACTATAGTGTACAGGGTCCTGGGTTCAAGACCCACAAGCCCTGTTCATTTTGTTGCTGGGCAGAACAGGGGCTGTTGGATGCAGAGTGATTGAGGCACTTTTAAGAAGTTGTAAGTGGGTCTGCACAGGTTTTCACAATGGTAAGCAATGCTAACTTCAGGTTAAATATGCTTACAGAGAGCTTCAAAATTGCTCAACCTGTGTGCACAAAATTGCTTAACCTGTGTGTGCATAGCTTACCCCCATGCAAATAGGTTTAAACCTGCTTCCTATTGCTTAAAAGTGCTTACTTCCACTTCCCCCACACTAATTTAGAAAGAAATGAAACATGGCTATTGGGAAAGTTGTAGATTTGGACACTCTATGGATTTATCATTCATTACACATTATAGCTTTATTTAGTATCCCTGATTCATGTGTACGTATACTGTATGGGGCACTTGTGTTTATCTGTGGATTTTACCACATTATTACAATGACACCTCACATCTGCACTTAATGCAGTAATCCAAAACATATGTTATTTAGTAGGCTATACAGCAAAAAATGTTCATAAATTGCTTTCACATGGAAAATGGAATTTATTACAGTGAGGATCGAACCGGGAATGACTGCTCACAAAACAAATGGTCTGAGCACTACACTATTGCAGTACTGTTTCAACTGAATGTATCTTGCTATTTATCTTCTTGTGCTATTTAAGCTACAGTATGTGTAGCTAAGCAATGGGCAAACCCATGCACCTACGGTTCACTTTAATCTGTTTGATAAAAAAAAAATTTCTCCACTGTTATTTTCTCTAGGAAGGGACAGATTACACTTATTGCTGTGGACTCTAGCATGCATCTGCACATTTGGCCAACATCCTAGCAACCCCCATACCTCCCAACCTCTTCATGCAAAATATCTGGACAAAGCTTGACATTTTTTAAATATCGCTCTTATAAACTTAGTAAGTTGCTAGAGTAACAGGATTTGTTTTAATATAACATTTCTGACAGATTTGGTGTCTGAAACTCAAATGTATGCCATTATTTCACAGCTTTAATCCTGACATCCTCCTAGTGATTTCCCAGGATAAATGGGGTACAGGCCAACTGTATGGGCGAAAATTCTGGACATTCAGAGAAGATCTATACAGTTGGGAGGTATGAAACCCCCTATGAGCATTCTTGCTCATTGTAATTGCCAAATGGCACTTCTTGAGTGCAGGGGAGTGTGTATTGTGAGAGCTCTGCTCTCAGATACACCCCCTGCACTCGTCTATGCTCCATGCCTGTTTTGGAGCAGAGGCAGCGCCTTCATTACTATGCTGTGGTGCTGCTCTTAAATGGTCATTTCTGTGCAGGAATAAGCAATTCCTGCATGGAGCCTTACTGAATTCTAGGGAATGTCTGTTCATGCATATTACTGAATGTTTAAAAATGATTTAATTTATTATTTACTCTACTTTGTGTTGCTGCCTCACAGGAAGAGGTTCTCCAGTTCGATCATTGGCTGGAGTGCCTTCTGTGTAGAGTCTGCATGTCCTCCCTGTGGTCATGTGGGTTTCCTCCGGGTGCTCTGGTTTCCTCCCACACCCCAAAGACATGCTGTAGGTGGATTGGACACTCTAAATTGGCCCTAGGTGTGAGTGTGTGCATGTGTGCGCCTTCTGTGGAAGGTTGGGCGCCGGGCTGGCAACCCAACACCATAAAACTCCACTGCCAATCATGAGCAGACAGGTGATCTGCTGTGGTGACCCCTAACCAGAAAAAGCCGAAAGAAAAAGAAGATTTACACCACTTTATGTGATTTACTGAAATAAAATGCATTCAGAGCTTGTCTATAATAATGTAAGAAAATAGATATGTGTCCTAATTGGGTCATCTTATATTAATTTAATATTAATATGCTATCTTGACATGGATAACTCATGTTGAGGTTACAATGTCTTTGGTCAGCTACACACAAACAGATACTAGGACAGTTGCCATCTTATAATTTGCCAGTCCCATTTTCTATACAAAGAAATTCCATATTTTTACTCATCAAAGTGATCATGGCAAAACTTGTAATTGATATTTATTTATATATTCTTCCTGTTGCACAGGTATTGGTGGCTAAGGACACTCATTTCTATTTCACTCCTGATGCCAGGACAGGGCTTATTATTATGGGTGGCCTTAACATACATTGGAAATACTAAATGGCTAAAACTAGCAACCCTTCCACTCATTTACAATGTTTCTCCTAGTTAATGAACCTTGCAATTAAATAAGGCAGAATGTTAGGTGTGATAATTCTCCCAATTTTTGAAAACACAATACAGGAAGACATCAGGGACTGAGATTCTCAGTGAGTGCTTACTAACATTTGTTTTTGGAAGCATACCAACATCCATTGGGAACAAAGATTTTAGTACTCATGAAATATGAGAATGCTTGTGTGAAGATTGGGGAAGATGAGTAAAGGCTGCCAGCCTAGTCAAATAGAATTCGATACATAATTCTGGCATTTGTAAATATAAATATAAAATACAGGATTGTTTCTTAAATAAAAGAAAACACTGTAAAATGTGAACTTCAAGATAGTAGAAACATTGCCATCTGCTGTAAGGAAACTAAGTCAAGCATTTCAAATGTTCTTTGAAATTAAAATTATGTTTTGTATTCCCTTTGAAGTTAGAATTTGGAGTTGATGAGTCTGGAGTAAGCATCCTGCCTATTGTTTTAAGGCTAAAGTTAATGACCAGAATTTACATGTGGAATGTCCTTTATTGCTCTAAGTGTAAAATAATGTAAATGCAGTTTTGGTGTGGCCTGGGAACTCCGGACTAAGTGTCAAAATTATGTAATGTGTATATTGGGAAAACCTAAGTGTCAAACTGGTGTAATCTAGGAGGACCCAGCAGAAATGTGTTAATGATTTTAAAAACTATTGCTGAGAGAGAGACTGTAAGTATTTTGATCTGGATATCTAACTCATCAGCACTCTGCCTGTTGTCTTAAATACATTATTTCAGAAGTATGTTTCTTGTAGTAATAGCAAGGAAATTAGAAGAAAGTTAGACCAAGTGTTCTTCTGTTATGTCCGAACTGTACTACTGATTTAAAGTTTCTGTGTGATCTCTGAACTCTTGAGTAGCACTGTGGTGTAGTAGTATTATCTTGTGTTTTAATTATTTATTATTAAATATTTTAAAAACCTTTTACCTATGGCTGGTTTGTGTAAAGACAAGTAAGCTCTAGAGTACATTGCATACTTAGAAGTGATCCTGTAATAAGCCCTTCCAAAGCGTTAAAATTGCTTAAGTTACACTACTATTGGATAATAATATAGCACAGTGATAATTGGACACCCTTTTAAGGGCCTTTTAGTAGCTGATAAATATTAGCTGGTGGTGGCAATGATTACTATCATATAGTTTGGGTAAAGGGGCACAGCTGGAGAATCTGTGTCAGCCTTTCCCAGGAGTGTCTGTGAAGTTGTATAAATACTTATCTCAAAGTGTGCATGTGTGTGTCAGTAACTAGGGCAGGGGCATGAAGCACTGGTTTGACAAAGAGGGTAGTGGAGGTTAGCTTGCCAGCTAGGCTGAGATCTGGACCCTATAGCTGTGACAATGAGGAGTCTTACTGGGGACCTGGAGAGCAAGAGAGCAACCAGCCCCAGACTGACTGTGATCCCTGTGTGCACTTAAGGGAAATTGCACTTTACTGTGTGTATTTGTTATCCTTTCCTCTTATATGAGACTCCCTTTCTGGTGTTAGTGGTGAGGATTGAGGCTCCTTGACTGCTGGGCCAGGGTGCGGGCATCACATGTGGTTTGCATTGGAGGGATCCACTTCACATTTGTGGTGGCGGTGGATGTCCACACCATATATTAATTAGTTGGCAAATACTAATTGGCTTGTAGTGGTGTGGGTAGAGTGAATCCTGTAGCTTATGTACAGTGATCTATGAAGGTGTTTTGTACTCTAAATCAGCCATGCAGTGAATAGGTCAGATCACAATTGTTTTATTTATTTTGTTAGCTTAGTTAGTCAGGGTGAGCAGGCAGCATTTCAGAAGAGGAGTACAGAAAGCTCAAGGAGCCAGCTGGTGGAGATGTGCCAGGCTAGGGGACTGGTGCATTGGAACCTGACTAAGGCAGACCTGATTGCAGCCTTTGTTACAGCTGCATCAGAAAACAGCATCCAGGAGGACAATCAGACTGGCAGTGGAGATACAATATCCTTGGAGAATGGACAGCTCAACCTTTCTGCAAAGGACAATCAGACTGGCAGTGGAGATACAATATCCTCGGAGAATGGACAGCTCAACCTTTCTGCAGTGGACTTAAAAATCCAGCTGGAGCTAAAGAGGCTTGAGTTGGAGGCCAGGCGTTTGGAGATAGAAGCCGAAGAAAAGGAGCGTCAGAGGAGACATGAGCGGGAAATGCTGACTCTTCACTAGAGTCTTGGAGGTAATGGGGAATGGAGTAACTGGACCCCAGAAGCACAACAGGTCAGTAACTTTCTTCCGCAATTTAAAGAGGGGATAATTTTGATAGTTTCATTCATATATTTGAGAGGGTATGCAAACAGTATAGTGTTGACCAAAGGCTCTGGGTATGGTTCCTGACCCCCTTACTCCATGGGAAAGTTGTAACTTTATTATCAAAAATGCCTGACTCTGTTTTGCTTAAACTGCTGTAAAAAATGTCTTTTAGAATGTTTTAAGCTAACATCTGAAATGTATAGAAAAAGTTTTGTGAGCACAGATGCAAGGCATATGAAAGTTTGTGTGAATATGTTGCTGAACTGAGCACTTATTTTCATAGCTGGGTGAGTGGATGTCAGGTCACCACTTTTGAAGGGCTGGCAGACCTTTTGGTGAGGGAACAAGCCCTTACCACTTTGCCTGAGGACATGAGGATCTGGTTAGCTGACAGACAATGTGCTACTTCGGATGAGTTGGGGAAGAAGGGAGACCTATGCCTGGCCAGCAGGGCAGCCCTGCACAGGAAGGGGACCCCCAGTACTGCTCATGGGTCTAAAGGAACCCATAGTGGGCAGCACAGACTGCCACAACAGAATCTGCCAGTAGCAGGGGAAGCCACTAGTCCAAGTACACATCCAGGAGCTAGGGTTAAATGTTTTGAATACAACCAATGGGGCCATGTGGCATACAGGTGTCCACGGAGGCAAGGTAAGATAAGGGAGCCAGTAAGTGGGAAAGACAAAATGCCAATAGTAGATTGTCCTGAGACAACCGGGGTACTAAACTACCATGCTGCAGATGAACTGAGAGGGAAGGATTTAGATGAGGCAGTGCCATGTACTTATGCAGTTACACACAGTGAGGCTAGGAGCAAGCATATGGGTCTGGTAGCCTGGGGGAGACCCAGACAGACTGCATACTTGCAGCCAGGACTGGTGAGGGAGTTACTTCAGGAAGGGAGCTACTTTGTAGCAGTGAAACTGAAGGTGAGCCACAGCTGCTTGTGGGTACTGATGTTCCCTTGGGCAGGGTAACTGCAAAGGTAGAGGTGAGTAGTAGTACCCAGGCTGATAGTGAGGCACCACTGTCAGAGGATGCCAGACTTCCTGTGGAGGGAAAGCTGGGAAAAGGTTACAAGGAGATAGTTGAGACAGGCTCAGCTCTCAGACCCTAAATTGAAGGCCTGAGACAGGTAGCTAGGGAGGCACCTGATTCTCAAGGGAACAGGGAATCTGAATACTGGGACAAAGGGTTACTGTTTAGACAGTGGACCACTGAGGGAGGGCTAGAAGGCGAGAGAGTACAGCAGTTGGTAATGCCTAGAGCCTACCATCTGGTGCTTCTAGCCATAGCCCATGATATTCCATTTGCAGGTCATATGGGCATAAAATGTACAAAGAGATGTATTATGCAAAACGTCTATTGTCCTGGAATTTCCAGAGATATAACAGGATACTGCAGGACCTGTAAGCAGTGCCAAAAGGTAGGCAAGGCAGGAGACAAGGTGAGAGCTCCTTTGATGCCTTTGCCTGTGAATGAGGAGCCATTTCAGAGGGTAGCTATAGATATTGTGGGTCCTCTGAGTACCCCAAGTTCCACAGGGCAAAAGTATATCCTAGTGGTAGTGGATTATGCTACACGATAACCGGAGGCAGTGGCTTTGTCCTCCATTGAGGTAGAGAAAGTGGCAAATGCTTTGTTAGAGATTTTCAGCAGGCTAGGTTTCCTAAAAGAAATACTGACTGACCGAGGTGCCAATTTCATGTCTGACCTGCTGGCTTGTCTGTGGAAGTCATATGGGGTGAAGCACATGAAGACTACTCCCTACCATCCCCAGACTAATGGACTTGTTGAGAGGTTAAACTCAAACTCTTACAGCAAAGAATTTGTTGTGCAAGTGGATACTTTGAACCATGGGGTGGGGGCTTTACTTAACCAGATTTCTTCAGAAGTGAAAGAGCACCCAGTGGTTTATCTCAGTCATAGGCTCCAACCCAGGGAGGAATGCTATGCAGCTGTAGAAACGGAATGTCTAGCTATAGTGTGGGCACTGCAAAAACGTCAACCTTATCTGTATGGAAGCAAATTCACTGTAATGATAGATCACAACCCTTTAACATGGTTAAACAGAGCCAGTCAGCAAAATTCCAATTTGCTAAGATGGAACCTGGGGTTGCAAGCATATGAGATGTCAGTGCAGCACCACAGTGAAATTAGCAATGCCAATGCAGATGGGCTCTCAAGACAGGGAATGGGGTAAGGTATGTTCAGATAGACCTGACCCTCTCAAGTGGCATTTATCAAGGGTCACTTGAAAAACTAGCTTGAGTTCTCCAGGGGAGGGAGAGCTGTGAAGATTGGGGAAGATGGGTGAAGGCTGCCAGCCTAGGCAAGTAGAATTTGATACATAATTCTGGCATTTGTAAATATAAATATAAAATATAGGCTTAGTTCTTAAATGAAAGAAAACACTGTAAAATGTGAATTTCAAAATAGTAGCAAAATTGCCATCTGCTGTAAGGAAAACTAAGCCAAGCATTTCAAATGTTCTTTGAAATTAAAATTATGTTTTGTATGTCCTTTGAAATTAGAATTTGTAGTCAATGAGTCTGGAGTAAGCATCCTGCCTGTTGTTTTAAGGCTAAAGTTAATGACCAGAATGTATATGTGGAATGTCCTTTATTGCTCTAAGTGTAAAATAATGTAAATGTAGTTTTGGTGTGGCCTGGGAACTCCAGACTAAGTGTCAAAATGATGTAATGTGTATACTGGGAAAACCTAAGTGTCAAAATGATGTAATCTGGGAGGGCCCAGCAGAAATGTGTTAGTGATTTTAAAAACTATTGCTCAGAAAAAGACCGTTAGCATTTTGATCTGGATATCTAACTCATCAGCACTCTGCCTGTTGTCTTAAGTAAGTTATTTCAGAAGTATGTTTCTTGTAGTAATAGCTAGGAAATTAGAAGAAAGTTAGACTATTTTTCTGTTATGTCATAACTGTACTACTGATTTATTTTAAGTTTCTGTGTGATCTCTGAACTCTTGAGTAGCACTGTGGTGTAGTAGTATTGTCTTGTGTTTTAATTATTTATTATTAAATATTTTAAAAACCTTTTACCTGTGGCTGGTTTGTGTAGAGATAAGTAAGCTCTAGAGTACATTGCATACCTATAAGTGATCCTGTAATAAGCCCTTCCAAAGCCTTACACAACAATTGGATAATAATATTGCTCAGTAATATCCCTTTTAAGGGCCTTTTAGTAGCTGATAAATATTAGCTGGTGGTGGCAGCGATTACTCCCCTATAGTCTGGGTAAAGGGGCACAACTGAAGAATCTGTGTCAGCCTTTCCCAGGAGTGTCTGTGAAGTTGTATAAATACTTATCTCAAAGTGTGTGTCAGCTACTTGAGCAGGGGCACGAAGCACTGGTTGGGCAGAGAGGGTACTGGAGGTTAGCTTGCTAGCTAGTCTGAGATCTGGACCCTATAGCTGTGCCAGTGGGGAGACTTATTGGGGACCTGGAGAGCAAGGGAGCAACCAGCCCCAGACTGACTTTGATCTCTGTGTGCACTTAAGGGAAATTGTACTTTTCTGTGTGTATTTTATATCCTTTATACCCTTTCTGGTGTTAGTGATGAGAATTGAGGCTCCTTGATTGCTGGGCCAGGACGCGGGCATCACAGCTTGTTATTGGTAATTCACTTCAAATGTTGAAATGGAATCTATTATACCAGTTGCCACTAGATGGCGCACCGCATCAGTTTAACACATAGCAGTTCATCATAGGGGGGAATTTAATAAAGCCTATACGGACTTTTTTTCTGCATATGCATAGTGGCAAGGTGCTTACAAGGAAGTAAGCAGATGTGTGATCCAGTAAACAGAGCTGAGGGGCATGCACGAGTGTGCAAATGTGGAAGTGTCTGTGGCATGCAAATCACCTCATAAGCTGGTGAAATGCATGCAAATGAGGGTGCTAGAGTGATCCAGCAAAAGGGCAGTCCTGCAGGCTTCATGTTGGTGTCCATAATGTAAATGGAAAAATTCTGTGTACAGGATGTAAAATTACACCAGGGGCTATATATGTGCACTTACAGTGGCAGAAACAGTATAGTAGATACAGATATGTACAAAACTACCCACCATGTATCCAAAACTGTATGGAAGATAATTTAAATGAAATACATTTTTTTATACTCGGGGCATGTTTGCGCGGCATGCCACAGTGTGCAAACATGCCTTTATGAAAATAAACAAATAAATAAATAAAGAGTTGAAAACCAGATTTATTAGTATGTGACAGTAATGCATTATGGGACCCTGTGTGGAGTATGCACAATCGTAGACTGCTGTAGTCGCTAACGAGGCAGGCCCTGGAACTGTGTAATTTCTTGGTAATATGCAGGGATCTGTATGAAAACGAGCTGTGTTTACTGAATAGCACAAATGGGTACTTGTGACTGCAGATACCATCCGTGACAGCACAGAACCATGTTGGTGTCTACAGAAAAGGTAGCTGACATCAAAAGGGTGTGTGTCCACAGTCCTTTAATCTCATTGCAGCTTAGCTGTGCCTGTTTGCCTGGCACGGCACTCTGCTGAGCAGGGGGGGTGTACAGTGCCAGCTAAGCTTTGTTTACTTCCTAGGCACATGTTTTAGCATACTTGCATGTGTTTGTGTGGTGTGCCACTGTGCTGACTGTGGCCAGCCAAGGGGGTGTGTCTTCTGACTGCTGAGCATTGTTTATCTTTGTGGCGCAGGTTTGGGTGGTGTGCTGCAGTGCTGAGCAAAGAAAGATGCCAAAAAAAAAAGTGGCTGGGAAAGCCAATGATATTGTTCCACATAAACTAGGCCATTAAAACCCCTTAATGATGTGCTTAGCAGATGGAATGCATCATAGATAGCCAATCACACAGACTGTACCTAGGGCAGAGTACTATAAAGAATGCATACACCATACAATCTGATTTTCCCCCATACTCTGCACCAGTGGAGTACAGACTTGGAAAATTTAACTGAGAGAATGCTAGGGGCTGCTGCAGGTCTACTACATGTATATATGTGCTGGATTCTGAAGTCAGTGCTGTTGCTAACAATAGGCCCAAACTGAGAAGGAGAAGAGTGTTCAAGCCTAGGGTAACCTTCCAGGAGCTACATGAGCTGGAGATTATTGAGCACTACAGGGTGGACAGGGATATACTACATGAACTCACTGAGCTCTGCCACCCTCAACTACAGACTAGCAGAGCGGAACCCATCCCAGTGGAAACAAATGTATGTGTAGCCCTTAGGATACTAGATATAGGTACTTTCCAAAGACCAACTGAGGACATGATGGAGGTCTCATAGGCATCAGCATCCAGGGTACTCCACCATTTCCTGGATACCATGCTACCACATGCCAGTGAGCACATTTATTTACCCCACACCCCTGAGGAGAGGGCCAGCAGTATGCAACTATTCTACCATGTAGCACACTACCCTGAGGTACTGAGTGCCATAGATTGCACTCATGTACACATCAAAGTACCAGCTGTTGAGGAGGGTAGGGTCTATGTCTAACACAGTGGGTATCACTCCATCAACTGCCAGGTCATGTGCACTGCCAAGGGCATTATCATGAATGTGTGTGCTGGCAGCCCTGACAGTTATCATTACTCCCATATCTAGCATGCAGCACAGCTGTACCAAATGTTTGCTAGGGGGGACAACCCATAAGGCCATTTACTGGGGGATGCCGGCTATGCACTGGCACCATGAATGATGACACCCATCAGAAATGCACATACACTTACTGAAGAATTCCATAATGAGACACACGCACAAACTAGGAACATCATAGATTGTGTGTTTGGGCTGCTGAAGTCACTGTTCCAGTGCCTCGATATATATGGTGGAGCCTTGCATTACTCTCCAGCCACATGTGCACAAATGTTCACCATATGTGTCATGATACGCAAAAGGATCCTGTGGAAACACCTGCAGCAGGATCAGCAAAGGGAAGGGAAACCCACCCACAGCTAGTGCCTATGTCTCTACAGCTGCACCCACGGGAGATTCAGAGGAGGAACCCCCTGATGTTCTACCTGTAGGCAGCCATAGGCATGCCCAGTATGGCCTGGCCTTGGCCAAGAGACAACGCATAGCACATGCACTGGCAAACTAGGGTCTTAGGAGCTGACACCATACTCCAACTTACATACATATACTAAAAGTGATGACAGCCAGCCCACAAAACCTGTACCTAACCATGTATTGGCTGTGTACATGCATCAGACAGAGTCAGCCCTGAACTACTGGTCTGTCAACTGCTCCAATTGCAAGGTAAGTCATTTTCCTATATACCACTTGGACAGGGTACTAGACTATGGTAGCATATGTGTGGACATGCCACATGTATGCAAGGAAATATAGTGGCTACTGGGCTACTTGCTGAGATCTAACTGCCACTTGGGACAACAGCTACTCTGTCCAATAGTATGAGGCCCATAATATTCACTAGGCCACATGGCTGGAAACTCCACTACATTATTCAAGGGAGATGGCAAACAGTGGGGTCACAGAACAGTTGCTAGACTGTCTATGCCAGAAGAGCATAGGCTGGTCATGCCCCAGCTGCAACACATTAATGTTCCCATACAACTGGTATAACAATAAGTCTGAAATGATATATCAGCAGACCAACCAGTTCTAGGGCTGTGACATAGAACCTGGCCACACATTGCATTTTACAAGTAATGCAGGGGAGACAATGTATGTCTGTTTGCTGTTGATAGTGTGAGGAATGAAACCTTTTTGTCTGGTGGCTGGTGTGCTCACTGGGCTGGGGATATTTGTATGGGTGATGGTGTTGATGGTTTGACTCTGTTAGCATCTCCACCTTTAGCATGTGAGGTACTCGTGTGGTGGTATTCCCACAGACTGTCATACCCCTCAATCTGTTACTGCAAGAAAGCTGGGCAAAGCCAGAGAGAATGGGAGGACAAGGGTCAAAACTACAGATTAACCTAGAAGGTGACTAGTGTAACAGCAGATTGCAACAGAACAGAATAGTTGCAGGATGTAAAGGCAGTTACTTAAATGTGTCAATAGTTACTACAGTTCAGTGACTGCATGTTACAATATTTCACTGGAAAACCACAAATATATGAGGAACAGACCAGACAAATGGGGCAAAATTCTGGGCATTCTGCAAAAACATGTACAGTGAGATGTATGCAGGCTGTCACCCTGTGTGTGTCACATATTAAGTACAACACACAGCCGGGGAATGCCTTGGACAAGTTTAGGGAAGTGCTGTACTGTGGAAACAGGTGCATCAGCCAATGTCTGCAGAATACAAAACACTGGAACAGAGTACAGGTAGCACTGGCCTGGAGTCATTTTTAAGTAGTGATAGTTTCACTGGGCATGCCCCTACACTTACCTAACTTGAGCACAAGTCTGTTGCCTCTTCCTCACAAAGACCTGCTAAGTGAAAATATGTCTGCATACAGACAGCTACATATACATATCTGTCTGCCCCTATCACCCTCACACATGATTAGTGTATCTACCAGTATGTAGCACATATCATATGATACCCATACATACATATATATATATATATATATATATATAGAGAGAGAGAGAGAGAGAGTGAGCTATATAAATTCCAATGATACATAGACTCTCCACATATCCATAATCTTGGGTGATTTCAACTACCCTGGTATAGACTGGATGAACTACCAATGTTCCAACTCCTATGCTCAGTGATTCATAGAATTTATAAATTCAAATGCCCTTGAACAAGTAGTATGTTACCCCACTAGAGGGGACAACATATTGGATTTAATTATCACAAATATGGGCGCCCATTGTACCACACCCATTATCACTCCCTCCTTGGTCAGATCCGACCACAAACTGATAACCCTGGACTTCCTCACCCCTCCACCTCCCCCAGTCAAGAAACCATAGTCAAAAACCTTTCCAAAGCAAACTTCAAACTACTTGCATCCAAAGTGGAAAGCTTCACTATTCCCTTGCAGAAGGATAATGATATCCAGGATGCAGAATCCTACACCAAGGCACTCTATATGCATCTTCAGGATTGCATGGACCATGCTATCCTAAATAAAACCAAGACTTCTTCCTCAAGCAAGAAGAAACCAGTCTGGTGGACCCCGGCCATAAGCAAACTTTACAATAAAAGGAGGAGACTTATACAAAAAAAGGTCAAATCGCAAGCAGAAAAATCATCCCTGATCAGCATTAGTAAGAAATCAAGTCAACTAAAGCTAATTTTGAAAAGAAAGTGGCCAAGGATGCCAAGGATAACCATAAAGCCTTCTATGGCTATGTCAGAAACATAAATGGCAATGCTCAGGTCTGTTCTGAGCTAGTACAAAATGGAACAAAATACACTGACCCTTCTGACATTGCCAACATCTTGGCTGACAGCTTTAGTGCAAATTCCCCCCTCCCCCCTCACCACCTACAGGGCCTATTACCATTCCAGGGGATTGTGTAAGTCCAATTATTACTGATACATTGGTTAATAAGGCTCTATCTAAAGCTGAAAACACTGCCTCCATGGGACCAGATGGTGCCCCGGGCTGTGTCATATGCGAGCTCCAAAAGGAATTAACCCTGCATCTTAATACCCTGTTCAGTCTCAGCCTCTCCACAGGATATGTGCCCATAGAATGGAGCACGGCAATGGTGGTCCCACTACACAAGGGTGGGGCCACAACTGACCCTGGGAACTACCGACCAATAAGCCTGACCAGTATGATCTGTAAGGCTATGGAGTGAATCATTATGGAACTCATAAATGGAAAGATTGGGAACCTCCAGTCATTGGACCCCACACAGTTCGGCTTCGTCAAATGAAGATCATGCCTCCTGAACCTGGTGGATTTCTTTGAGACAGTTACTCAAGCTATAGATAAGGGAAAGGAGGTACACACAGCTTACCTTGACCTTGCTAAAGCATTTGACACCATTCCCCATTCAGGTATTATTGATAAGCTCACCAGCCTGGGCATAAACCCTTACGTCACAAGATGGATCACAAACTGGCTCTCAGACAGATCCCATAAAGTAAGAGTAGCAGGATCTATGTCCAAATCCAGACCAGTAATGAGCAGTGTGCCTCAGGGCTCTGTCCTGGGGCCCCTCCTGTTTGGCATATACTTCTCAGAAGTACAGGCAAGCATGGAAGGGCTGTGGCTGACTAAGTTTGCGGACGACTGCAAACTGGGTGCTATAATAGAGTCTCCGGCCGACATGGAGATCCTCCAGAAGGGCCTAAATGAGACTGATGCATGGTGTCAAAGCCATGGTCTCAAGCTAAATGCAAAAAAATGCGTAGTAATCCCCTTTGGAAAAAACAGAGTACCCACAAACTACAACATAGGAGGCAATCCCCTGAAATCTGAAGAAAAAATAAGGGATCTAGGGACACAAGTAGATAGTCAGCTTTCCTTTGATAACCATGTTGCCAAAGTGTTTAGAAAATCCTTCTATGTGACCCATCTGATCACGAAAGGGCTCGCATCAAGATCTAGGGATATAATGGTGCCCCTCTACTCTTCCCTCATCAGACCCATTATTGAGTGCAATGCACCAATTAGAATGTACCTGGCTAGACATCTCCAGCAGCTGGAGAGACCACAAAGGTACCTAACCAAGAGGATTACTGGCCTCAAACAGTTGCCCTATGCAGCATGATTGAAAAAGCTAAAACTGTTCTCTGTTGCATACCGCCTTCTCAGAGGCAATCTCTGTCTAACGTACAGAGCCATGTCCAACCCAGAACTGTTGAGCATGCTCCATCTTAGCAAAACCAAATCTACTCGAGCTACACACTCTAGGGATATAAACCTCAACACAACAATGAATAGAACATGCTGGAGGGATAGATTGCCTTCGCAGAGACTTCCCTTACTATGGAACAGGGTCCCGATCGACATAAGACAGTGCCCCTCACTATCACTCTTCAAGAGGAACCTTGATGAGTGGATGGGTAACAGAAAGTTCACACCAGGGATCACATCAACAGCACTACTAGCTAGGGGCCAAGGGTACTAGCTGCTAGTACAAGGGCCTAGGGAACTACTAAAGGGGAGGGGAATACCGCACAACGTGGCTGGGCTAATATATGCCTTCGGGCAGATAGCCCAGTACCAACCTATGAATCTATGAACCTATATATCTACATAACACATTTACATAAGGACATAAGGTACACACACACAGCAACATTTAAAGAGACATCCCTGTTATACACATTTTTGTATATACAGACACAAGTGAGCAGGTATTGTAATGTACAATGGCTGCAACACATACCTTGGACAAGCCATATTGTCCTTGTTTGCATGTTTGCCTATCTAACTGCAACCAGCCACATATGGCCATACTGGTAACTGCACACACATAGCAGGGATATTAACAGATATCCCCCTCCTAGGACACTAGATACAATAGCAATACCAAGCAGCATCACTCTGCAGGCCACACATGCTCTCTAACACAAGGCTACTTTGTGTACTCCACAAGAACTGTGCCTGCAATCATGTATGCAATAGACATAACCTGTGGCACATGCAATAAATCCTACAAGCTGTAGTTTGTACTAGTAAATAGGTAGGGATTCTAATCTCACATTAGCCAACTCTGTGTGTGTCAATATGTGTCAATATTTCCCCTTGCAACACTATGGACAGGCCCATAGGGGCTATCTCCATACAATGGTTACGCATTTTATGGTCTTGTGACTAGCTACTGGCCTCTTCATTGCCCTCCTCTACACCTTAAGAGTACTGGCTAACAATGTAATATCAGATAAACTCTGTGGCACATGGGATAAACACTACAAGTTATAGTGTGTACTAGTAGACAAGTAGGGGTTCTAATCTCACACCAGTCAACTCTGTGTATTGGTGTCAATCTATCCCCTTACAACACAATGGACAAGCCCATAGGAGTTATTTCTGATAAATGGTTATGCATTTTATGGCCCTGTGACTAGCTGCTGGCCTCCACATTGCCCTCCTCTGCAAGGCCTGCTGATATCATCCATCTTAAGAGCGCTGGCTGACAGTCTCATCTTAGATAAACTCCCTGTCACATGCGATAAGTACTACAAGCTGTAGTGTGTACTAGTAAATAAGTAGGGGCTCTAGTCTCACATCAATCAAGTGTGTGTGTGTGTGTGTGTGTGTGTGTGTGTGTGTGTGTGTGTGTGTGTGTGTGTGTGTGTGTGCGCATGTGTGTAAATATATCCCCTTGCAACACTATGGACATGCCCATAGGAGCTACCTCTGTGCAATGGTTATGCATTTTATGGCCCTCTGACTAGCTGTTGTCACTAAATTGCTCTTGTCTGTGTAATCATAACTAATGTCTGCCACTTGTTTGACCTGGACACAGGATATTTGTAGATGTGTCACCTCGCTCACCACACCTTCCAGATTTGTAAGTTCAGAAAACCTAGATGACACATAGCAAGGGTAACAGACCTGATCACAAGGTATGACTGCATGATTACATTGACTGCCCCCATTGTCCCTGATAGACTTTTCTACACATATGCACCTAGGAAGCTATGCAAGTATACTGCCATATCCTACTGATGTCATATTTCAGCTGTGCTGCCATGCCTTGCTGTACCACTGTACTGCCATCATGTGTCCATAGTGTATCCAAGAGCACACAAATATGCACAGACAACTCCAGGGCTTTATACTATGTACCTCTGCCAGATCCAGTTAAAGCTGCCAGTACAATCTGCCTGTAAGGTATGCAGTATGATACTGCACATAAATCCCAGTTAACCTATTTTGAGAATGATATGACAGAACTAGTGTCACTGCCTCAGGTATGTACCATCTCCCTGTTGTGCTTGAACAAGCATCTTGGAGTAATTGCCTCATGTATACTGGCTGTGTAGCCGCTCATAACTATAAGTGCAAATGTGTTGATGGTCATTCAAATACACACCTGTGATTACAGAGTTTATGAACCATAGTCAACTGTTGCAGAATGGAACATACAAATAGTCTAATATGGCTAATCACAACAATTTTACATAGGGCAATATGGCAGCCCTTAACTTTCATAGGGTATATATGATCCATAAAAAACAGCATCACACTTACCAGGTATAGGACCACAGACTTGGGCCACACCTGACAGACCTATGATAAGGTGAGGGAGAGGTATTGTCAACACCACCAAATGCTGCAGCACTACAAGGTAATATGTGCATATATCCACATGTACAGTAGTTACTGCAACAATGGCTATATTGCTGACATTCTGAGTATGTGTTTACAACTATGCATAAACCCCAAATCCCTCATATGCAGAAAGACATGATACCCATGTACTGGTATGTACAGCTTGCTACAATGTCTGATACAGTACTACACTGATGAACACAGTAAGCTTACCTGGTCGCTCTACTGCTGTGAAGACTATGACATCCACCTCCATGATGTATGGTCTGATGGATGCCTGGGAGCACTCAGGTGTTCCTAGGTTCACCAGGACTTCCTCTGTGGCTGAGAGTGGTTGTTCCATTACAGGCCCTCCACTGGAGATGGCACGCTCCCTGGCAACAGCAGCTGCCTTTTGTCATGCAGCATTCAGTATGTCTGTGGCCTGGTGTTGGACCTGCTCATTGGTCTTGTCCTGTTGGCCAATCTGACATCCTGCACAAGGTCTCCCCACAATGCTGCCTACCATTGCTGATAATGCCTCCCCCTGGAAAACAAGATCTGCTGATGCTGTCTCAGTCCATCCAGTATTCTGTCATTCTCCGCATGTGAGAAAGGAGCATGTCTTCTGTGGTACATAGTTCCTGAAAGACAACAAAAGAGGAACACATTACAGGACCAGATATGTGGATGTCCACTCTCTACAGATCCAGCATGCCTATAATGGCCTGCACTGTGTACTGCTCCCTCACATGTCATACCCCACAGTCTGGCAGCACACTATGTGTGTGAATTACACCAAAATTGTGGCAATACTGGAGTATGACCTTGTTTGCCTTGACAAATTTTGCTGTATATTCCTACACCCAGTATGTTTATCTTTTGGAAATACACTCTCTGTGTGAGTTAAGTCTCATACAAACCAGTTTCCTATAACCAGCTGCTTGCCTTTTTAAGGTACTGCTCATTATCAGGTAATTGTCTCTGCACCATTCTGGGGCTTAGAATTGCTAATTTTGGCCAAAACAGCTGAACTGCGCTATCATTGGCCAATGACATGCCACCACAGTGCAATATATATAAGGCCTTCATCTAGACCTGGGCCTCTTTCTTAGTTGCTAAAAAGGATATTACTAAGGTGTGGAGACTGAAGCATTGCAGAGGGTAGGTACCATAACTGTTAACTGCAAAGATTTATGGATTATGTCCACAGTTTCACCTCATATGTATGGCCACTGACCCATGACATTGAGGTCATTTGGCAGTTTACTGGTAAACACTGTGGTTTGAGGTCAGTAAGGAAAGAGACACATGTGAGTGTCAGACTTCATACCCATCAGAATATGTATGCTAATGCAATAGCTGTAATTCTATCAATTTACTATCTTTGTAGCAACAAACCATTACACATGTCCCTATCTGTGGGCCTTCACCCACCCTTACATATGTTTGTGTCCGTATCCCTTGTTCTAGGGGATTGGGAAGTAGGGTAGATCTGTAGCAGCTGCTTTTACATAAAGCTGCACATCTACAGCTGCTGCTGCAGCCTAGGCCACATAGGGGGAGTGTGGACACGTTGGAGGACAGCATGCTGTACATGTAACTGTTGCAGCTGTGTCAGACCTGTCATTATGGCAGAGCCAGGGAGTTCAATCGAGGCACGTGATTAAGGAATGTCTGTTCTGCAACAGTGCCAATAACAGAGTAGTAGGCAACATATAGTCAGGCTATATGGATATGTGCAGTGTGTCAGTACGTGTAGGCCTTTAATTCACAAAACTGGGTAGCGGTTCATTAATTAGCAATAACCTGTGCGGATTAAAATTGCATGACTCAGTCATTACTTGCTGTCTTTACAATGATGTTACTGAACTGCAACACAAAACTGGATTTGAACCAAGGACTGTGTGTAGCAAAATCTAATGCATACAAGGGATTTTACAGACTGAGCTGCTAAGTCGCTGCAGCAGTATGTGTATTTGCAAGATATATGTGCACATATACAGGCTGTGAGAAACATTTCTTCATTCATCAGTATGTGCATGGCATTATATGGTTATATTTCTGCACCAGGGCCCCAGTTCTATATGTACTTTTCCACTGATGCCTTAGCAGATGTCTTTCCACAAGTTTCTTATAAAAGGGCACATATACCTGCTATCACAGGCCTCACTTACATCCATTAATATGTCTTTGACTGCCTACTGGTGTATTATTTCACCAGAGTCCAAGGTACACTCCCATTTTTCCTATTAGTTTTTATTTCAGTTACATACCTAATGACTGTAAATGACAATCAGTATGATTTGCTGGAAACACCTGCTTTAATTAAGGTCTGTATGGCATGGCAGGTTAATGCAGTGGGCGGTAGTTGAGAGGGCCTGGGTTCAAAACATGGCAGAAGTGTTTATTTTGTACATGTGACTAACAATGTAATAAACACATATGATCATTATTGCTCATTTAAGCTTAGCTAAGAAAAGCAGCATGGTGAGCCGCACCACGTAGGGCAAATCCAAGCTAAAATAATATAAAGAAAAGAAAAAGGGGTGAGAGGAAAGAGGAGAATTGGGGACAAGAAGGAGGAAAAACATAGTGAAAAGCAAGTAGGGATGTGCAGGAAGGGTTTAGTAAAGGACCATAGCTATCCACATCTTTTATAGTAACAGTTCTGCATTTTGACAGATTTTGTAAATGAATTTGGACTCTCAACCCCCAGAGAGAGAGAGGGGTGAGGACAACATAACTGTGTTGTCAAGCCAAGTGGACCAAATTAATGGTATCCAGTGGACACATGTGCAAAATGCAGGGCTACGTATGGGGCAATATTTTTTTGGGACAGGTGTCCATTTTTTTTAAAGGTGAGAGTGGAATGTAGGAGAAGGGACATAGGTACATGTGGGGAGGTAAGATGGGTAGCAGAGGATGCATTTGCAGACAGACAAGACAGAATACAGGGGCGGTGTATGATACATAAGGGGTAAACACCTTGGATGGGGATGGTGTCGTGGCATTCAATTCAAAGTGCCTCCAGACTGCAGCAGCATGACTCTTGTCACCACCCATGGGACTGTTGGCACTGTTCCTTCACTGCCCCAAGGGTGGTTGTGCTGGAGGCTGGGCACCAGGACGAGCCTGGCACACCAGGTTGGCCAGCATGATCTCAGTTTGGTGCAGGTAGTGTTCATAGCTCCAGTGAGCAATCCTGCACACCATGATTGGCAGTTGATCCTGGGTGACTGCAGCTCCTCCACCACCACTCCCATGGGGAGGCTGGAACCATCCCCTGAAGCAGTTACACTTGACACTGCAGATGGTGCAGGGGCAGAAGGGGGCACCACTGGCCTGGGTCCCAGATGTGCTAGGACCCATTGCCACAGCCATTTGAGGCAAGGTAGATTGATCACCCAGAACCGGCCTACCCTGACATGCTGTGGTGATGGAGGTATAGCAATAAGTATAGGTTAGTTATGAACAAAATATTGTTAGTAATAACAGCATGTCAGAACAATAGAAGTAACTCAGTAACATAGTGCATATAATGTGAAACATAACAACAAACAAGAGAACAGTCAGTATGTTAACATCATGCAAGTAGCAGTTACAGCATAAGGCCAACAAATTAGGTAATTTAACAAGATATGTTAATACGCAACAATTATAGCACATAATAATAAAACGCATGAACCAACATACAGTTAATCTAATAACATATGTTAATAGTAAACCATAACCAATGAATAGCAATAATAAATAAATGAAGATAAGGGTGGGGAGAGAGAGAGAAAAACAGTGTGTTAGTACCATTGTAAGATATTTACTTGACAACAGTACTACTATCTACTCTACAGGTCTGTATTTTCTTTATGTGTACAGTGACTACAAGTCCCCTATAGCTGATATAGCGCATACATACCTCTCAAGCTATTTGCATGAGACACTATGGTCCAAGCAGTAACAACTGCAGGTATGCAAATACACAGAACACTTGCACATGAGGTGGACCTGTATAACTACCAAGGGGTTCTGTGGGCTGATGTGATACTTTGCAATCTAGGTAATCATTTCAATGGTGATCCTGTGACAGCTGGATTATGCACTACTAATTACATAACATGAAATCGTGACACTTGAGAGACATGTATGTGTATAGTACAGAAACTAAACAACTGTCATGTCTTGCTTGGCAGGCATGGGAATATAACCCACTAGCAGTGACTGCAGGGGACATATGCATCAAATGTATGACTTGACTGCAACAATTTTTAACAGAGACTCCAGGCATACAGCCACATCAGGATTACACATTTTATTGCTGACTACACATTGTTGAAGTTTCACATTCTTGCTAATGACTTTAACAGTCTGTGACATCTAAATACACAGTTATCTATTCATACTAAGGGCTACCTCACCTATTTACCCATAGTTCCTCTGGAGAGAGAATATGTAAGCCATGTCTTTCAGCTGTACAGGTTTTCACAGAATGTCCAAATTTTTGCCTCATATTTTTGGCGTGTGACTACTAACATCTGTTCCTTTCTGGGAAATAACTGGGGATTGAAATAATTAAACAATGACAAACATTTGAGTTTAAGACTCCACATCCTTCAGAACATTCATGCTAATGCAAAACCTATTATTCAATCAACTTTCTAAGTTTGTAAAGCAATATTTAAAATCTGTCCCTATTTGTCCCCCCATCATTTTAGTCTTTGTCCACATTTTGTGCTGTAAGAGGTTGAGAGGTATGATGTAAGCATTATGTGACTGCTAAAGTAACATTTACTGGAACATAGCACTGGATTCGAACCCTGATCTGTGTGTGGCAAAATGTATTACATACAGAGCATTTAACAAACTGAGCTGAGTCACTGCTGATTACTGACTGCCTGGTATTTTCCTATAGCTCACCTAGAACCAAAATATGACCTTGTAGTACTACTACAATGTTATACTAGACTGCAGTGTGCAGTAGAACACACATGCATGAAATACAAGCATGACACATATAGTAGGTAAGCTGTACATCAGTATAGACAATGTCGGTGTACACAATTTATTCATAGGTTCATAGGTTCATACTAGGCTATCTGCCCAAGGGCATCCACAAGCCTAGCCCATAGTTATGTGGCTTTCACCACCCCTTTAGTTTGAATAAAAACTATGCCTATTATTTTGCTGTGTCAAGCAGTGACACTGAAGTAATCCCTGGGGTATATCTGCGATCTCCCATCCATTGGTCAAGATTCCTCTTGAACAAGGCCAGCGAGGTGCTCTGCCTCACATGTACTGGGATTTTGTTCCACAGCATAGGGAGTCTCTGGGTGATGAATCTGTCCCTCCAGCATGTTCTATTTATAACCGTGTCAAGGTTTAAGTCTCCCGCCCTTGTGGTTCTGAGGGATCTAGATTTTTTGAGGTGAAGCATATTCATCAAATCTGGGTTTGACATGGCCTTATATGTCAGGCACAGGTCACCTCTGAGCAAGCGGTATGAGACTGAATAGAGCTGGAGTTCTTTCAGTCGGGCAGCATAAGACATATTTTTGAGACCCTTTATCCTTTTGGTGAGGAACTTTTGGGGTCTTTCAAGCTGCAGCAGGTGTCGGGTCAGATACATTCTGAACAGGGCATTGTACTCAATCATAGGTCTAATGAGTGATGAGTACAGGGGGACGATGACTTCCCTTGATCTAGATGTGAATCCCTTCATGATCAGGTGGGCAATATAGAAGGTTTTCGTAACTACTTTAGCAACATGAGTATCAAACGAAAGGCTACTGTCAACCTGGGTCCCCAGATCCCTGATGACTTCTTCTGTGCTCAGTGGATTGCCACCTATATGGTAGCTAGGGGTAACCTTGTTTTTCCCGAAGGGTATGACTATGCATTTCTTGGCGTTTAACTTCAGGCCATGGCTCTGGCACCAGTTATCCATTTCTGTGAGGCCCTTCTGAAGGATATCTGTGTCAGATGTGTTTTCGACTATGGCGCCCAGTTTGCAGTCATCCGCAAACTTTGTCAGCCATAACCCTCCTGTGTTTGCTTGTACTTCAGAAAAGTAGATGCTGAACAAGAGTGGACCCAGGACTGAGCCCTGTGGGACACCACTTGTGACAGGCTTTGAGTCTGACATGGCTCCAGCAACTCTGACCCTGTGGGTTCTGTCACTTAGCCAGTTTGCAACCCATCTTGTGATGTATGGGTTTACATTCAAGCTGATGAGTTTTTCGATGATACCTGAGTGGGGTATTGTGTCGAAGGCCTTTGCCAGGTCGAGGTAGGCTGTATGGACTGCCTTTCCCTCATCAATGGCCTTGGTGACTGTCTCGAAAAAGTCAACCAAGTTTAAGAGGAAGGATCTGCCTTTGACAAAGCCAAACTGGGTTGGATCCAAAGTCTGCAAGTTCCCTATGTCTTTATTTATGAGCTCCATTATGATTCTCTCCATGACTTTGCAGATAAGGCTTGTCAAGCTAATGGGGCGGTAATTTCCAGGGTCGGTGGAGGCACCGCCCTTATGAAGTGGGACCACAGTGCGTGCGCCACTCCTTGGGTACGTATCCTGAGGTGAGGCTAAGATTAAACAGCTGTCCTAACTGTGGGTTTAATTCCTCGTTGAGTTCGTGAAACACACAGCCGGGGACACCATCCGGTCCCATGGATGCTGTGTTTTTTGGCTTAGTGAGAGCAGTTCTCACCTGGGCGTTGGAGATGTTTGGGGGGCTACAATCCTCTGGTATAGATATCCCTCCTTTTGGGGGGGAGGGGGGGAGAAGTTTGCACTGAACCTGTCAGCCAGTATGTTTGCAATGTGTAAAGGTTCAGTAATTTTCACATCATTTTGAACTAATTCTGAGCATATCTGGGAGTTTCCTCCTAGGTTTCTAACATAGCTAAAGAAGGCCTTATGATTGTCTTTTGAGTCCTTGGCGATTTTTCTCTCAAAATTTGCCTTGGATGATTTTATGAGAGCTCTTAGTTTTTTACTTATGATGATCAAAAGTGTCTTACCTTTCAAGGATTTTGCTCTGTCTTGTAGTAGCTTCCTCCTTTTGTTGTAGAGCTTGTTTATGGCTGGGGTCCACCAGACTGGACGCTTGCCTTTGGTACAGAGAGTCTTAGTTTTGTTTGGGATTGCCTGATCCATGCAGTCCTGTAGGTGCTGGTAGAAGGCATTTGTAAGTGATTCAGCGGTTTGAGTAATGTTTACCACTGGTTCAGGGGCTTTAAAGGAGACCACACTAGTTTTTAGAAGTGTGAAGTCGGCTTTTGAGAAGTTTTTCACTGTGGTCTTTTTTGTTTCAGGTGGGGGCGGGATGAGGACCTCCAGCGAGATTAGTTTATGATCTGATCTCTCCAGTGAGGGGTATACTTTCGGTGTTGAACATTTTGATCCCATGTTCGTGATGATGAGATCAAGTATGTTTTCTCCTCTTGTGGGGATGGTGACTAGTTGTTCCATGGCATTTGAGTTTATGAACTCCAGGAATCTTTGGGTTAGAGTGTTTGGGCTTGAGTAGTGTTCCCAGTCTATATTAGGGTAGTTGAAGTCACCTAGTATGATGGTGTTTGGAGATACATTTATCCCCTCCAATGTTTTCAGGAAGGCCATATGAGGTTCCTGAGTTTGAGAGGGTGGCCTGTAACATGCTACAAATTGCAGAGCAGTCTTGCCTATGGTTAACTGCACCTGGATGGTCTCCGATGCATCGTGCGTTGCCACCAACCTTGAGGTGAGGGTGTCCTTTATGAATATGGACACCCCCCCTCCTTTCTTGGTTTTGTCCGGATTTTGGGGCGGAGCATGATATGAGGTGAAACCTGTTAGTGCTGGGGTGCTCTCAGGAGCCTTGAACCAGGTTTCTGTCACAGCACAGACATCGATGTTCTCCATATTGAGAAGGGCCTCGAGTGCGTGTATCTTGAGATTGAGACTTCTGGCGTTGAGCAGCATTACCCTTAGTTTTTTTTCTTTTTGGTGTTCTAGGGTGGTAGGTTTAGAATTTGAGCCTTGCCTAAAAAAGGCACTATGGGGGTGGCAAGAGCCTTTGCCAATATCCGGAAGCCCAGGGGTGACAGGTGCAAGCCATCCCTTGCGAAGCAGCGTGGCTTGTCCAGCATGTCATCCCAGGCAGACAGACATTGGATCCCCTTTGAATGACACCAGAATTTAAGCCAATTATTAAAGCTGATCATCTTATCACTGTATTGTGGCATCATTCTAGGTTAAGGTAGGATACTGCTCAAGGTCAGGGTCATACCTGCCTGGGCTACATGAGCAGAGAGCTCCTCGATGTCCCTTTTCATGTAGTCCAAGGAGGTACGTCTCAGGTCATTGACACCAGCGTGGACAATGACTGAGTCGTACTTGTACCTGCTGTTGAGAGACCTGAGTGCTTGCGTTATATGGCAGATTCTAGCGCCCGACAGGCAGCTTACTGTGACCTTCTCCTTACTCAGTCTGGTGAGCGGGACGTCAGTGTGTTTGACTATGGAGTCACCAATGACAAGTGTGTCTGGCATTGTGTTTGGCCTTAAGGGCTGTGACTGTTTGACACTCTGACTGTGTGGTTTATGTGTTGCATGTGTTGGGTCCTGAGGTGGTAGTTGTTTGGGTGTCTGCTTTGGTGGCTTCTGCTGTTTTGGTAGATTTTTGATCAGAGCCTCCGAGTATGTCTTTGTGTGATTATGTGTATGATTTGAAGTTGTGATGGTACTATGTGTGACTGGGTATGTATTGTGTGTGGTTACCTTCTCCTCCTGTCTGGTCTTGCCAGTCCTATGTTGAGAGAGCTCAGCCTCCAGTTTGGCCGTATAGTTGCATCTCTCGCATGTATTTGTGTTTTGTGGGAGAAGGAGAGGATTGTCTGTGTACATGAGGCAATTGTAACATTGCCTCAATATTCCCAGGTTCACCAGTTGAGCAGGAGAGGACACTAGCAACTGTTCCCTCGACATACTAGAAGTAGTAGATAAAAAGACTTTCAAAGGACTCCGGGGGAAGTGGGTTTTAGGCTGGTGGGGTACTATTTATAATAAGAGTGCTTTATCAAGGTGCAAGTACTGTAGGAGTAAGTGCTAGGCTTACAGATAGAGAATAGTCTACTTGGGAATCAAGTAGAGATGAACCTTTCAGTTATAGGATACATTGGTTAGATCAGCAGTACAGCTCAAGGAAGGTAGTTTTAAGGGAAAATTTGAAGAGTGTAATTTAGGTGGCCCGAATAGTTTAACCTTATTTAACCGCCGATGCTCTTGTGTGCAACAGTGGCAACTCCGCGCTAAAACGCGCTAAATCGCGCAAACACGCGTTTAGCGTGTTTTATATCAGGGGGCTGAAAAAAAGCTAGGAACTGGCCCAAAACGACCAATAGACTACAAGTTACTGGCTGAAACCTCACAATGTTAGTGGTTTGAAATATCTGTGAAGTCGACAAACAATATCAGCTTATGGAGTGGGCTACCATGCCCATATACCTTTATTACCTGCTGTCTGTGGATGAGATAGAACTATGCAAACAATGTTGGCCTAGAGACAGCCTTGAACAGTACTATATGAGTTAGTCAACACAATTTGCATCCATTAGATTTGCATTCTACAGATATTACAGTGTTATACTTGATTGCAGCCCCTTACTTTACAGCCTGAATACATACAGCTCTACTGCAATGGTTACAACAAGACAATCCTGATGTACACCATTTTCCTTGATGTTATTGGTATTGTTTCATGTTTTTTTGCACAACAGTTGGCATTATTCATTTCTTGAAGTACAGCTCTAATTCCACATTTATCACACTACAGACTTTATTGTATATACTTTAATGCAGTTACTGGTGTTGTTTCATGTTTTTATTGCACTACAGTTGGAGGGCAGACATGGTGGTGCAGCGGTTAGCATTGCTGCCTCACAGCAAGAGGTTCTCCGGTTCGATTCTCATCTGGGGTGCCTTCTGTGTGGAGTCTGCATGTCCTCCCTGTGGTCGCATGGGTTTCCTCTGGGTGCTCTGGTTTCCTCCCACATCACAAAGACATGCAGTAGGTGGATTGGACACTCTAAATTGGCCCTAGGTGTGAGTGTGTGTGTGTGTGTGTGTGTGTGTGTGTGTGTGTGTGTGTGTGTGTGTGTGTGTGTGTGTGTGTGTGCCTTCTGTGGAAGGTTGGGCGCTGGGCTGGCAACTCAACACTGTAAAACTCCACTGCCAATCATGAGCAGGCAGATGATCCACTGTGGCGACCTCTAACCGGGAAAAAGCTGAAAGAAGAAGATTGCACTACAGTTGGCATTATTCATTTATTGCAATACAGCTCTAATTCCACATTTATGACCCTACAGACTTTATTGTATATACTTTAAATCAGTTAGTGCTTTACTCTTTCTTGCTTATTTGATTACAGCTAGTATAATACGTCTGCACTCACCACACTCACAAAGCAACCTAGTCAGGTGCCCGGCATGAGACTCAACATTGTGTGCCCTCTCAGTTGCAGCTGTTGAGAGAGAAGCACACCATTATGCATATCAGTTTTGCAGACATTCAGATTACATATTGTTAAAACAGAGGTAAAATTACTTATATACTTCTGGGTCATTCTCTGCCCAAGCTTCTTGGACCCACGTGTTCAAGTGTACCCTCTTTCGTCATTTCAGGTCATCATTGTGGTAATGACACTGCTCACCTGTGCGGAGGATACCAGTAATACTGGTGAGATCTCTGGCCAGCTAGTCCCAGGCCTCCGCCTTACACTCTGAGCCCTGGAAACCTCCCTGCAGCAGTCAGTCATTATGGATTTAACTAGGATCCCAACCATGACCCTAGACTCCAGAATGCCCCAGTGCTGCGCCCAAAAGCATGCGCATTCACCAACACCAGCCATAGTAACCATCAGAGGATGAAATTCAATTGATGCTGCTGTATGCTTGCCTGTTGGGCTTAATATAGGCTGTTTTCCTGCCTTACACATCATTGGGCAACATTTGAAAAAGCGCTGCATCACTTAGCAGCATACAAACCAGTGCAGCTGAGCAGTGCGAAAACTTGCAGAACCATATGCTTAGCAGTGCTTAGCAGTGTACAAACCAGCCAAGAAGAGCCAAGCAGTGCATAAACATTGGCAGCCATTGCCATGTTTATGCGGTGCTTATCAGACCTTAGCAGGTCTAAACAGAGCTTAGCAGAGTGCAGCAGGGCTATATTTTAAAGTAGTCTGCAAAATGTGCATATCAAAATTAAATGCTTATTTTCCCTTTCATGTATTCAAACCCAGGACCTACTGCCCATGAAGCCATCACTCTACCCATTTAGCTACGTGGATAATAAGTAATCCACTATAACTTCACATATACCACTGAGCTACATATAAGCACTGCTGAGTACCACGCAGCACCACACAAACATGGTCATATATGCTTAAACATGATATTTTAATAAATAATTAATTACATCCGGTTTCTATTTTTAGATGTCTGGTAGGTGTCTGCTATCTTATCTGTGGGTGTTGCTTAGCATTGCTGCACTCCATGCCACACTGCACAAACATGCTTTTTTTAAAAGAAAAATAAAACAATAGGACACGCAGGGAGTA
The DNA here is from genome assembly GCF_019279795.1 of Protopterus annectens. Taxonomy (NCBI): domain Eukaryota; kingdom Metazoa; phylum Chordata; order Ceratodontiformes; family Protopteridae; genus Protopterus; species Protopterus annectens. The sequence goes on from NC_056739.1 coordinate 502,813,408, forward strand.
TCTTACTCATCTACAGACATGGTTAGCACTACACCACTCCCTACACTGATTCAATAACCATGTTCCTTGGCTTTCCCTTGGCAACGCACCATCATTAATATGCATGGTGTGCTGCCAAGGGGGAACCGTGTACATGGACATGGTAACATTCCATGTAGGCTCTACACTGTGCCTACATGGATTTTATTAAATCCTGGGGGCTATCTTTCACCCTTTATTAGTAGATGTTTGAGTCTCTTACAGCAACAAATAGTATGACCTATCTGAAACGTTACACATTATCTGGAAAAATGATAGCTCTAATTCTTGAATAGAAGTCCTTTGTTTCAGATAGTTCCAAACAGCAATCCAGCTTCCATTCATTACAATTCATTTATTTATTTTACATTTGTTTACCGGGAAAGTTCGACTGGAACAAGGTCCATTTACAGTGGTGGCCCGGGAAGAAAAGCTCCATAACATAATGGTACAATTACAACAAATGACAAAAAAAATTCTGTACAGAGGCATATATACAATCAGAGCTCCATGTCTTTACATGACAACACAATCCACAAATGACAGAACATTTCTATGCAGTGGCATATATACAGTCTAGGAAATTTTTTGTACCTTAGTTTCATTTGAGCAAGCTTGGTATATGGATAGCAAAACTTTGAATTCCCTATTAGTAGTACAAAGCATAAAAATGAAGGAATGGAATCTGGAAAATAATGCTATTCAGAAGATATGTCATAGCATGAGAAATAGTTTGTAGGATAGTAGTTCCTGATAGGGAGTAAAGAATAGTTGAGGTAAGCAGAGGAGATGAGGTGTGGCAAGTTAGGAGGATTTATTGTTTAAGATATTTCCAAACTCCGATCCAGCCTTCAATTCATTAAAATTATTATAATATCAGTGGGACATCATCTTAATTCCTCAAAGAAGAGATGAATGCTTTTCTCAAATAAAAACTATGTCCAGGTTAATAGCAGCACAAACATCCAAGAAAATGATACTCTTTAAAATACAGTCTTATGGTTGCATCAGTGGATAGCTCACTTTTTGAGGAAAACAACTTCAGCAAAACCACCTGATCTTTTCATAGGTAACCACTTCACATTTGAAAGAGAAGTTGACAATGCAGCAACAATAATAATAACAGACTAGGAAGATGGCAGAGATCTAATATGTGCATTTCACAGAATGCTGAATTGTGCATTTCAGATATATTCTTTCTACTCTCATTTCCATACTTAACATATTGTTTAACTAACATATTCTCTCACTAATGCACAAGCTAAAGTAAGCATAAAATGGGATAGATTTGTTTGATGCACGGCACCATGGTAGGACAAATCCCGGTAGTGCTCTCTGTATCCTTAAATGGCTGGAATTCTTACCAGCAGTTGTCCCTTATTTAGCTATATTGGTTCATAAATGTCTAGGTTTGTCTAAGGGTCCTGTTCTGGTCAGTAGTTGTATCTGGTGAAATATTTAGAGAGTTAAACCTGCTGTTGGAATGCTAGTCTATGTGCCTAAATGGAAAAGCGAGATGGAGAAGAATGTTGTTTTATATAATTTGAATAGCCTAGACATGGGTTTTCATATGCCCTAAAATACATACCTTTATTTATTTGTTTATTATCTTTTGCTTACTTGGAAAGTATGACTGGTCACAAGTCTCATTTTTAGGGGAAGAGGGGGAGAAAAGCTCCAGATAAAATACATACTTACAATGAACAATAATGCAAATTAAACATTTCAAGCATTACTTTACATGTAGTATCGAGACAAATAGAAAAGACATTTATCATATACTTTATAAGTTATACTATTTTGCATAAGTCAAAGACACGTCAACATGTAATAGCTGGAGATACAAGAGCAATGATAATGTGCATGGGTTCAATATATGTATATGAGATAACTGTAGAGGGATAGGATGATGAGGGTGGTAAGGAGGAGCTATTAGTAGGATACTATTAAGGATATATGTTAGTTGGAGGAGTAATAGTGGGGATGAAAGAGAAAGAGGTGGAGATAAGAAGGGTGAAAGAGTCAGGGTGATTAATAAAGAGATAGGCAATGGAAGAGAAACAGGAGGAAAGGTGATTTAGATGGGAGAATTAGCATAACCATGAGGAAGTTCGGTGTTATTTTAGGTTCTGTTTGAAACATTTGGTTGAGTAAAGTGAGTCACCTGCTCTGTTATGCAACTTGGTCCTGGTCAGGAGATATTTGTTCTGTAAGCAAATATTCCTAGAAGTAAAAAAATGCTTGAGGATATGTTGATGAGCAGGTGTCAGGTTTGTATATTTTGTGGGCACTAGACAGTTGGGAACCAGTGTAGGTACTTCAGTGCTAGGCAGTGATATGAATGGTTTAGTAAGCTGGATGAAAACTCAGCTATTTTATTGTAGCAATTCTCTAGTTTATTTTTAAGGTGGAATGAAGGTTAGTTAGGATGGGTACTGCATAGAGAAGTGAAGGGAAAAATAACTTGCTGCTAAAAAATTCCTAGAGTAGTCAGTGAGAAAGGGTTTGTTTTTGTAGAGGAACCCAACTTTTAGTGAGTTTTCTTGATGGCATGAGTGCTGAGTTGATCATTATTTTAAGTTATCATCAATTAAGACATCAAGAATATGTGTTGGAAACTGTTTCATTGAACTACTATTTGCAGAAGTAATGTTGAAGGATTGTTTCTGTGCCGACAGTGACTTTGGTAAAAACAACAATAATTTATTTTCTTTTAGCATTGAAAAGTAGATGGCAGTCATTTAGCCATGACTCAACTGAGGGAAAGGAGTCATGTGTCATCTTATGGAGTAGCAGTAGACTTGGTGCAAAGCATATGAATGTGGCGTCATCTGCATATTGTACTATGGAGGCTTCTTTGGTAGCTTTTTGAAGATTATTAGTGCATTTGTTGAATAGCAAAGAGCATAGAATAGATTCCTGCGGTATAGCAACAGAGACAGATAGAGAGGGGAGAGATCTCATTTCCATTTTACAGCCTGGAGTCTGTTGGTGGGATAGCTATGGAATCAAGTAAGGGATGAATGGGAGACTCCTTGGGAGAACAGTTCATGGAGGAGGCATTGGTGTGAAACTGTGTCAAATGATTTTGATATGTCTAAAAGAGGAACAATTCTAGTTTGCAAGTGTCTGTATTACAGTTTATGATTTCAGTAAAACTGAGCAGAGTAGTAGTTGTGCTTTCTTGAGGTTGGAAACAATGCTGTGTGTTGAAGAGGAGATTGTTATTGTGAAGATGGGAAAAGGGTTGAGGAATGAATTAATTTTCCTATTATTTTGGAGAGAAGAGGTGGACTCTCTATATGTCAGTAACTGGAGAGGTCAATGGAAGTTCTTCCTTTATGTAGAGGTATGATGAGGGATTTTTCCAGATAGCAGGGACATAGCTTTCTGTAATTGATTGGTTTATGAGTATATATATATATATATATAGGGTATGCTATAGTATCTGCAGCAGTTCTGTGATATTCTGGAAGCATGTTGTCAGCAGCAGGTGTGGATTTCTTTTTCTTTAGCAGATGCTTTTTAGTACAAGAGGTAGATACTGGTTGGAAGAAAGGATTTTGGTGGTGATTAGTACTGTTTTCGATAGGGAGGCTGGTAGGCAGTTTGTCATTAAGTAAGGTGAGGACAGAGTGTATGAAATGTGGACTGAATTGGGTAGCTATAAGGACTGAGGTGTTGGTTGTGTTTGGTGAAAGAGTCGTAGTCTGGCCTGGGTGTAATAGCCTTTTGATTCTTCTTCTCTTTCGGCTGTTCCTGTTAGGGGTGGCCACAGCGGATCATCTGTTTCCATTTCTTCCTGTCCTCTGCATCTTGCTCTGTCACACCAACCACCTGCATGTCCTCTCTCAGCACATCCATAAACCTAATCTTAGGCCTTCCTCTTTTCCTCTTACCTGGTAGCTCCATCCTTAACATCCTTTTCCCAATATACCCAGCATTCTCCTCAGCACATGTACAAACCAATGCAATCTCGCCTCTCTGACTTTGTCTCCAAACTTTCCAACCTGAGCTGACCCTCTAATATACTGATTCCTAATCCTGTACATCCTCATCACACCCAGTGCAAATCTTAACATCTTTAACTCTGCCACCCCCAGCTCTGATGTGTAATAGCCTTTTGATTGCATTCCAGAAAAGCTTAGGGTTCTGTTGGTGGCTGTCTTAAAGCTTGGAAAAGTATTTGGTTTTATCTGATCTGATTTTTTGTTTAGAACAGTTCCTAAGCTGTCTAAAATGTTGCCATTTTGTGGTGTTTTGTCAGTAGACCATGGTTTAAAAGCATTATCTCTGCTTAGCATGTGTTGCCTGATTTCTCTTACAAACCACATGAAAGGGCTGGATTTGATTAGTTTTGATTGGTTGGGAGTTTGTTGTTTAGTATGTTAAGGAATATGTTGTTAAAGTAAATTATGGCATCATCTAGGGGTAAGTATTTTAGAATATGCCAGCTGTATTTGGTAAGGGTTTACTATTGTTTGTTCGAACAGCAAACCATTTGCAGTTCGAAACAACGAAAAGTAAAACCAAAAACAAACATTGCGAATGGCCACAATGTCACCCCAAATGTTTGACACATTTCAGTCGACATTGTTGCCGAAAATGTGATGTAATAGTTGTATAGGAGATGATGTAAATCAAACTCCTATATGACATATCACGTTTTTCAGGGGGGCAAGCCAACACCCCCTGCTAATAATATATTCCAACTCTGAGACCACACTACAGTGGAGATATGGATGAATTTCCAATCCCCACTGTACTGCGATCTCCAGACATACAGTCGAATACACTTATGCGAATGCACTACTGCATTCGCATAAATGTGTTCGACTATCCAATACACTCTTCATTTTGTGCGCAACATTCTGTTTTTCGGCAGCATAACTGCCGACAGACTGTTGTTCACACAAATGGTAGCAAACCTTTGGTAAGGTTGCTAATGAAGGTGTCATTATTTAAAGAGGAGAGTGTAGACACATTATTAAAGATTGTGTACTTATATCCATGATTAGATTGCCTTACAGCAAAGGTCAGTAGATGGTCACTGATGGTGTCAGGTATGCAGCCAGCAGTGTTAATTATTTTAGGGGTGGTGGTGAGGATCCAGTTTAATGTAGACTCCCTGTTATTGCATTTCTCAATTTGAGTAGCAGTGGTGATCATTTTGGTAAAACCAAACAGATTGATGGAGAGTTTGGTAGAGGCAGAGTTGTAGGTAGTCTATCTTAACATCACCTGCAATGATAGTTCCCTTGTTGATATTATGAGAGATCCAGTGATCCAGTTCAGGATTTCTTCTAGTAATTGGATGTTGTTTTCAGGAAGTATACAGATGTCAATGATGCATATGCTCTTGTGTTTGTTGATTTGTAAGAGAGAGATAATAATTGGATCACTGGAAATGTTGGGGTGGGTAAGGGTGTAGGAAGTTATTTCAAGGTGTTTTTTTTCTATATGATAGTCATGTAACCAGCTTTGTTATGCTGTCATTTCTAATTATGCTCTAGCCTGGGGGGATATTTCCTGGTCTTTAGTATCTGGTTTAAGCAGGTTTTTGTAACCTTTAGTATGTCAGGGTGTATGAGGATATATAGGCATGCAGCTGTGGTAGTTTATTGTAGATGCTCCTAAGATTTATATTCATGAAAATCAGACTACTATATTGGTTGAGTGGAAGTGGGGTACTAGGGGTAGTTGAGGTAGTAAAGCTACAAGTGTGTATAATTAGGATTTATATTGGCAACAAGAACAATCTTAGATGAGAATTTTGTGTAGTGATTTTTTTTTTAATATTTAATTTCACCTTTAAATTATCTGTGTATAGAGTGGTTCTTCTTTGGTGTGTTTGTAATTAAAGACATTTTGGGATGTGTAAACTGGGTTCTATAGCAGGACGAGAGTGAGACAATTTAGAATTATGGTGTTGTGTTCTTGAGGTGACAGTGAGGTTGGGTAACAATGGAGTGTGATAAGATGTGGCATAGAAAGGAATAGATAGTAGAAGTACAGATAATAAGTGAATGGGCAGCATTATGTAGTTATAAGTAGAAAAAAGTAGGTTTGAAGAATTTAATAAGAGGTGATCAGTAGAATAAATTAAGTTATTGCTGTTTAAATTGAGGTGGATGGATGGAATAGTAGGGTGAGTTGAAAAAGTAGATTAAGTAGGGATGGTGCAAAAGAAAGGTGTTGTGATGTAATATAGCTATGTATAACAGGGAAGGGCATATAGGATCATTGTAATGTGCATAATTGGTTGTAAGTATAGAGTGGGTGGGATTAGGGAAGTATAAATGTAGTTGTAGTGAGGGTGAGTGAAAATTAGGGGTCGGGTAGGGGAATGCAGTGAGCCCAAGCTAGTTGAGGGTAAACAAAGCAGGTTCTCCCTTAGGGCCAGTGCATGACTAAAATCAAGAGAATTGGCACTGCCAGAGTTTGCATGCAAGTAATTAAGGGTGTTCACTAGCTTAAATGCAAAATAAATGTTAGACTATTTAGTATTAAAGTCATAGAATAAAAGCAATAAGTGTAGAAAGATATAAAAGTAATACAGCAAGTAGTTATCATTGAAATTTCAGGGCATACAAAAGGGAAAAAAATCAAAGCAGAGTAGAACTTGCCTATACAGGTAAAGAGGGAGATTCACAAAAGCAATAGTTGGAAAGAGCAATAAAGACAGTGCAGGTTGCCAGCAAGAGTAGGGTATAACTCATTAATTAGAGAGCAATAGGAAGGGAAAAATTAAAGGGCAGTGGAGGCTATTTTTGATTCTACAAAACATACCACTAAGTATAGGCCAAGCAGAGAAGAGGCATTAAACCTGGTACCATTTTAAACAAGGCACGATTAGGATAACAGATTAAGCAAGTAATTTCCCCTTATGATGAGAAAAAGAAAAATCTGCACGGTTTTGCAGGGATGGATGTTTCATTGACTCTGCTGCAGTCTTCAGGGGGCAGTCCATGACAATACTGAGTAAAAGGACAAGTCTGTAAACTTTTGCAGGGCTAGATGTTGTATTTACTGTTGCAGTTTGTTTTGGGGGAGGGGAGTCCATGATGTTAATGAGTAAAAATACAGTCTGTAAGCCTTCACAGGGATGGATGCAGCAATTACTTTGCTGCAGTATTGGGGGGAGGGGTGCAGTTCATGACTACCTGGCTATTGCAAATGCTCATTATTGCTTACAGTTTTGTAACTTTAGACTGAATCCTTTATAACAATTGTAGTAGCCACATTATTTGTGCGTGTGTCTCTACTTCAAATAGTAGAAATGCCGGAAGACCTCTATTTGTGATACTACAAGTTCCATAACCAAGGACTGTTCGATCTAGGGAAAGTAATGTGCAGTGACCTGATGTTTAATGCGAGCTATTCTAGTATCAGAATGCATATTTTATATAAGCCTATTTGTTTAAGATCACCTATAAGTAATATTCATTTGTGATTTGCACAGTACAGATGAAATGTAAGTTTGCCGATTTCTTTAGTAACTGTACATGCTTAAGTATGTGCTCTGTAACTTAACTAAGATGCAAATTCAGTGTTTCTGCAAGGCCAAATTTGCCATCATGTATTGTTTTACTAAACATGCAGTTCTAGACTACATCACGCATTTATTTTAGTTAACGCTTATCTAAGACAAACTTTTCAAAACATTAAGAACATGTGATGTAAAAAAATAAAATGTTTGTCATTTCTTGGAAAAATTATGAATATCCAGTTACAATCAAGTGACATTTGTGTAATAATCAAAAAATTCTAAGGTAACCTAAGTCCAACCTATTACAACTGGCCATAATAGATTAAATGTTCAGACTGCTAGTTGTGTCCTTTCAAACTGACAGTATGAGAGTTCTGAAGTAATGCTTCCTAGTTGCAATTTGGAAAATATAATTACTGTTGGCTTTTAGAAAAATAAAATATAATCTGCTTGTCTTATAATGCCAGAAAATATAATTTGCTTTTCTTATAATGCCAGAGTGTTATTTCTTAATATTATCATTTCCATGACAGTATCTACAATTATTTTGACATTTTGTACCATATCTAAGAGCATTTGTACTTGGGAGTGCAGAGAAAATTGGACTTCCCAGTTAGGAATTTCCTGCCAAGAAATGTAAAAAATATACAAACCTTCCAGGAATGACAACCTGCTTCAGCTTTAGCAGAGAAGTGTAAACATGCTGTGACCTAGATGACAGGAATTCATGTGCCAGCTCAGGCAATAAAGTGAGTGAGGAGTATGAGAGATTAATTGCTTATCCCACACCAGTTGGGGGGGACTGTTAGTAACCTGTAGCTCTTGGGCAAGAGGAGGTTGCACAACATCATGGACCTTTACAAGGAAGGATGTGAGTTTGGTACTACCAAGCAACTCATGCAGGCACTTGGGGATATATGTTTATGGTACCATTTATGCATACATCATGGAATGGTGTCGGATGTCCCTGCTCTTGAGTGACTACTCATTGCCAGCCACCAGGGATTGGGGATGGGCCATAAATAGAATTATCAATAGCCACCACTCAGCATGATGTGTGCTGCTGATTGATAGGGAGGCGCTGTTATGTTCTATGTCAAGAGACATTGTATTGATGTGATAGGGTCCCATTCTGTGTGTGTGTAAGTGGGTGGGACTAGCCAGGATATGACAACAAGGGTTCTCCCTTCCCTGCAACATACAAGCAGATAGAAGGAATGATGTCAAAGGCATAAACATCTCTCACAGCTGCTTGGATGATGGCCTTTCTGGATGATCAGTCTCATTGGGGAAGGTGTGATGGTTGTCAGGCAGGAGAGGAAAAGAAATTAGGAAAAATGTGCTGCTTCATTTCTATTTCAGAAGGTAGGGAACACCAATGTCTCTTATTGGAAAAGGTTAAAACAGCAACTTTACATACCTTCATGCTTAATTTTCAAACTCTTACAATTTTAAATGGTTATATGTTATCTGGTGTCCCTCACTAGACAGAAGATTAAAAGTAAAAACCTTCAGCTGCCCTTTAATGTGTCCAAGTCAAGATGCCAATTCATTTTCAGCATGTCTTTGGAGTTTGGACAGAAACCTGACTACCTGGTAAAAACTCACATTGATATAGCAGAGCAAGGACACAGTGTATGCTAAAAATGCGGTGATGAAGATAAGTTTGGAAAAAGACAACTTTTATAGGGATTTTTCAAAAAATTATTCCTCTGCTCCCCTCGTTGGAGGAGCAAATCTCCTAAGTGATATGAAACTGTACCTCATATTTCAGATTTTATAAGATGGAGAACCCCCCCCCCTCCATCTTGCAAGATCTCCAGTCTAACATTTACAAACTAAAAGCAAATACTCTCTTGGCTCAAAGAGTTTGCTATGTAACTTATATAAATGCTTCCCTGGTTGCCTTTTCTTGTTTGTGACGTTCTTGGTCTTCCCTAAAAGAGAGTGTGTTTATTCTGTCTTCTTTTCTAGATGACTCTTGTGGAGCTCTGAATGTAATATCATCCTACATGAACACACATTTTGTAAATAGATCTATTTCTGTTTGAATTCAGGAAATATACTTCCGTATGTATCTTATTTGGTATAGCTTTTAATACTTGTCAAGCCAAAAATTAAAAGCTATACCAGATAAGATACTTACGGAAGTATATTCAGGAAATATACTTCTGTAAGTATCTTATATGGTATAGCTTTTAATTCTTAGCTTGACACCTTTGTGCAATAACTTTTCATACATGCCTAGAAGATTTTATCTTACTGAAATGTCTGCTATATATGTCTAACTGAAATGTGACAACCATAATAGCTTAAGTAGATCCTTTCTGGAGGCTCAACATGCCATACTATTTTCTTTTCTGATTAAGAGATACAGCTTTAAAGATGCTGGTCTCTTCCTATGTGTTTAAGCATATCCCACACCCTGTCATTGCTGTACAGTTCTGGGTTATCAAAGAACTGCAGAAATCCCTCACTTAAAAAATGATGGCCTCATTCAAATATATAAGAGAGCACTGTGGAAGCTTTCTTAATTATGCAATTATTGAAAAATGTGTGAATGTGATTGTGTGAACAGAGTCTCACATACCACCAAAGGCAACATCACCAAAACTGTAAGTCAGAAGATGCAGCCAAAATGAAACTGAGGCTGTATCGGGAAAGGCAAACATCCTGGTCTCTTCCTATGTATTTAAGCATATCCCACACCCTGTCATTGCTGTACAATTCTGGGTTATCAAAGAACTGCAGAAATCCCTCACTTAAAAACGCTGGCCTCATTCAAATATATGAGAGCACTGTGGAAACTTTTTTAATTATGCAATTATTGCAAAATGTGTCAATGTGATTGTGTGAGCAGAGTCTCACATACCACCAAAGGCAACATCACCAAAACTGTAAGTCAGAAGATGCAGCCAAAATGAAACTGAGGCTGTATCAGGAAAGGCAAACATAACTAAAATTTCTGAACAAAGCATGGATTTCAATTTCTAAGTATGTATTTAAATCGCTCTTTATAACATAGTGAGTAGTATCATATAGCAGTATGAGTCTTTTGAGAAATCTGACTTCAAATGACTCTTTCTAGTTATTCAAAATAAAGAAGCTAGTCACAGTCTGTAATGGGATGGGAGAAACAGTGAATGGAGAAGTATTTCCCTTCTTCTCTAGGTACTTTGCTATGACTTTGCATTTGAGTGTGATTCTTTCTACAGCACGTCTTTGATTTCCACTCTGTATATAATGCATGAATGTATTGTGTTTTGTCAGTCAGTCTGTATGTAATGTTATTTATTATTTATTCATTGTCTTTATACCCTCAAGCCAACTATGCTGTCCACTTTGTATATAATACATGTATATATTGCATTTTGTCATTTTCTGTGTTTTTATTGTGTTTACCCTGGGCTGAGACAGAACTATGTCCAATGGGTTCAGTGCTCTACCTTGGTTAACAAATTCAAAATAAACTGCATGAGAAAATGTTTTGTATTTAAAAATTCAACTCACTCTTACTGTAAGAAAGTCATACTGTGGATGTCAGAATACAAAATGCCAGTATTTAAAACTATATTGTATGCACATATAGGCAGGAAAATTGCAGTCTGTATTCTGAATATTATTTGCTACAGTATAACATAGTACCATGGGAGGCCTAGAATATACATGTTCCCCATATCCTCTGCTTATGTACACATGGTGCATTTTTGTTAATAATGTTTTTATTAGTAGTATATTATAATTTGTGTATCATCACGTGCCACAAGCTTCCAAGAGGTCCTTTATGCACTTCATTTCATAATAGATTTAGACAGTGACAAGTTCACTATCATAAAGTTGAACAAATGTCAGGCAATTTTTACTCATTAACCACAGTAATATCCTGTCGTCTATTTCTGCATTTAAGCGAGGAAGTCAAAGTATTGAGAAAGTGTTCATAACTGTGTTCATTATCCTGTAGTACTTTGAACACAGAGGCATCCATTGCAGCTAATTTCTGCAAACTAGCCAGTGATTTTGTAAGACTGACCACAGCATCATGTTAATTTTGAGAAAAGGGTTTTGCAACACTGCATCATCTTTCAAAATGCAGGCTTAGAATGTCAACATTTACTGCAGTTCAACAAAGATAAGCCATGAATCTTTATCAGTGAGTTCCTCTTAAACCACTGTCTACAATACGGTGATACAATGATAAGGACCAGCACAAAAGTTTCATTTATATAAACAGTATCTAGTTTCTTTGCTTGTTTATTATACAGTGAAACGGAAGCATCGAGCTGTAAAAGCCTGGTTGCCAATAGCTGTAAGCACCTGTGGGTTCCCACATGTAAAGCTACAAGATGACGGTGCTGCATTTTCTTTAAATGGCACAGTAGCTCATTAGCACATTTTAGAAAAGAGGACAGTATCTGGACATCCTGACTGCTAAGTGTTATGTTATTAAGTAGATTTAGGCATGTATCTGTTTATTCACAAAACAGAAGAAAAGCTGTTTATGCCAGCTCTGTCACTTTTCCATTCCTTTTGATAAAGCAATCTATTTTGTGGTGGTATCTCATGATTTTTATATATATATATATATATATATATATATATATATATATATATATATATATAGATACATGACTTCAATGAAGGTTGGGCATCGAGCTGGCACCTTGACGTTTCATAAAAATCTACTGCCAATCATTAGCGGACCGGAGTTCTGCTCTGGTGACCCCTTACCGGGAAAAAGCCAAAAGACAAACAACAAACTATATATATATATATATATATATATATATATATATATATATATATATATATATATATATATATATATATATATATATATATATATATATATATATATATATATATATATATATATATATATATATTTTTTTTTTTTTTTTATTTTATTTATTTTATTTATTTATTTATTTAAATTTGTTGACCGGGAGTGTCCGATTGGACGTGGGTCCATTTTCAGCGGAGGCCCAGGGAGAAAAGCTCCACAGTAAAATAAACAGACAGTAGTTACATTGGATTACATAGTGATTAACAATTTAACATAGAAATTACTTACAACATATTTACAGATGAAGAACATAGTACATCAGTAGACAACTAGAATCTTATCTGTGAAGTACATAACAGGCATTAACAAATGTAACAATGAGAAGTTCATGCTGTATAATAAGTACTAGGCTTATGAGCATCTGAGCTTGCTATAATCAAGGTAGTTAGTGGAGTGGAAAGAAAGGTAGTAGTTGGATGGGGTGGATGATATTAGAGATTTTATATATATATATATATATATATATATATATATATATATATATATATATATAAACTGTCTTAAACAACTTATGGTGGTATCAACATACATTAGAAGTACAATGAAAGCAGCATACTACGAAATGTTTAAAGCCATAACAGTCTACAAGGTCAAACCTTCCCACTAAATATCTAAAAACTGCTGCAGTTGCAATATCCTTGCCCTGCTTCCATTCTGATAAATTGGTCAATAACTAATAAATTTGACACTTCCATCTGGAAAAAAAAAATCTTTTATTATACCCTTTCACAAAAGAGGCACACCAGCTGAACTAACAGACTATATATTCACTGCAATCTTATTACCTTTCCTCTCTCGAACATTCTTGAATGTATCTATACACAGCTTATTAACATATAACTAAGCATAACCTCCTGGCCGAAATCCAGCAAGGATTTAGACCCAAGCATAGCAGTACTACCTCTCTTTCAACTTCACCAACATAGTCAACATAAACAGGAATGGCAACAGCCTAGTTTCTTCTCTTTTCCTTGATCTATCCAAAGCATTCAGTACTGTATTCCCAGATGTAGCTCTTTCTGAACTTGCTACCCTAGGTCTTATTTCTTCTTCCATCACCAGGTTCCACAGCTATCTATCCAATCAGCAGCAGACAGTTAAATAGCAGGAAAATCTCTCATCATTTCCACCAGTCACTTTTGATGTTCATCAGGGGACAATACTTGGCCCTCTCTGATTTAACATTTTCAGTAATAAACTCCGCACCATGTTTGTACAATATGCCATTGACTTAACCCCTATCTGCTCCTCCCTAGCCATAACAAAATTACAGGAGATCACCCAGCAATTTTCTGCTGCCATTGAATCCTGGCTTAAATATTCTAACTTCTCAATACCTCCCAAAAAACAGACTTAAGTTATTCAACCCAAAACAATACCATAACCAGAAACACATGCATCAGATTACCTCAGATAATAACATTAAATTTATGTATTTACATTTAATTACCTGGAAAATCTGACTAAATAGGAACCCATTTCACCAGAGGCCTAGGGAGAAAAGTTCCAAAGTACTAAAAACAATAATTTCACAATCTTCTACAGTTTAAATAACTATTATCTAAAATAGAAAGTGTTACAAAAATTAAACTACTTCGAATCATAATCAATGAACTCTCAAGCTTGATCTTCAAATACTTTATTTCCAGCAAGAAAACTCATAAAAAAGATGGTATAAACATTTTATACCCCCTGCAATCACAGGCAATAATGACTCATATGCAGGGATTCCCTGTATAATCATCTTAGCAACTGTATAGACTCAGATGTACTTGACCAGGTTAAAAACAGGCCCTCCCAAAAAAAAACAAGCCACATTGGAGAACATCTACTATAAATAGATTGCATAACAAAAGGAGGAAACTGATGTCCAAGAACAACAGTCAACTGCCTCTGCAGAGGAAGAATTCCATTTGCAGACTGAACAAGCAAGTCAGAAGTCTTGTAAAGTCCTCTAAAGCTAATTATGAAGCTAAAATAGCATCCCTAGCCAAGGACAATAATAAGGCATTCATTAACTACTTCTGAAATCCAAAAGGAAGTGCCCAGCTATGTGCCAAATTCATAGTAGATGGTTCCACTCACACTATACCAGATGAAATTGCCAACCTGCTAGTTGACAGACGGCGCAAACTTCACACCCTTATCCCCACCAGCCATACCCCAAAGCATACCCGAGACCAGTTCTCTACCTAATATCTTTAAAGATCAAGTCATATCTCCTCTCCACAAGGCCAAAAACATGGCCTCAGTGGGACCAGATAACATCCCAGGTTGCTTACTAAGTAATCTAAAACAGGACCTAGCTGACCCACTTGCTGTTCTCTTTAATCATAGCCTAAGAACTGGCTTTGTACCAGCAGAATGGAGAACAGCAACAGTAATCCCCTTGCATAAAGGGGGCCATCATCAGACCCTGGGAACTACAGACCCATACGTTTAACCAGCCTCATCTGCAAGACCATGGAAAGGATCATCATGGACCATATCAACAAGGAGATACGCGACCTTCAAACTCTAGACCCAACCCAGTTTGCCTGCTTTATGGGTAGATTATGCTTACTGAACCTAGTAGACTTCTTCAAGAATGTCACCAAAGCCCTGGATGAAGGTAAGACAGTGCATACCACCTATCTGGTCCTAGCCAAAGCCTTTGACACAATTCCCCACTTGGGTATCATTGAAAAACTCTTCCAGCTAGGTGTTAACCATTACATCACTAGATGGGTTGCTAATTGGCTCACCAACAGAACACATACTGCCAAACTTGGTGACTCCACCTCTACCTGTAGAGCGGTCTCCAGTGGCATACCGCAAGGTTCTGTACTGGGCCCTTTACTGTTTGGAATCTATTTCTCAGAAGTCCAGGCTAAAGTAGATGGCCTTTGGCTTACTAAGTTTGCTGTCGATTGTAAACTAGGTGCAATCATTGAGTCCCCCAACAATGTTAACATGTTACAGGAGGTCAATTTTATATTTTTTACATATTTTCATGTTTGCATTATTGAACTGTACTACTTCACATGTATTTTTTACCCACATTATATATGAGATTTTATTTTTTTTATTTTATTAATATTGGCTTGAACAAGTTTAGGAAATATGGTTTCTTAATGTAGGCAGAGAGAACAGTGGGTTTGTTTGTATCAAGCTCCATCTGGATCAGTTAACTAATTTTACTTGTACATGTTACTTAGTTGTTACTATGTGTTAGTTCTGATGAAGTCCAAGTGGATGGAGAAAAGAGCATAAATTCCACTTTTTTGTTATTAAAGTGTATTTTTATTCTGCCTGTTTTGCCTGCTTCTGCTGACCATGACAATTTTTTATGTTTCCATGTTACAGGAGGAGCTAACATAAACAATTAACTGGTGCCAAGCTCACAGTCTAAAACTAAATGCAAAAAAGTGCACTATTATCCCATTTCGCAAAGCAGAATTTTCCACAATTTACAATATTGACAGCACCCCTTTAAATTCAAACCCAGTGGTGTGAGATCTGGGAACATAGGTCGACAGCAATCTGAACTTTGACCACCAGGTCTCCACAGTGATAAGGAAAGCTTTCTACATTAGGCATCTCATAAGTAAAGTCATCACATCCAGGTCTAAGGATGTTATAACCCCACTTTGCCTGACCCTAATCAAACCATTAATAAAGTACAATGACCCCTTCTGTGTGCATCTCACTAGCCACCTGCACCAACCAGAGAGACCACAGAGGTTTCTCAATAAGAAGATACAGGGCCTCCAAACCATTGCCTATATGGATAGACTCAAAGCCCTGTCACTGTACTCTGTATCATATAAGTCACTGAGAGGCAACTTGTGCCTGGCCGACAGAGCAGTCTCTGACCCTGACCTGATGGAAATGCTTCACATCCGCAAATCCAATGGCACTAGATTCACTCACTCTAGGGATCTCAACCTTGCCAGTGACATTAACAGAACATGCTGGAGAGACAGGTAAACGTCCAATTCATGTAAAGCAGAGCTCCTCAATGACCTTATTCAAGTTGGTTAAATGGATGGGTGACCACAAATTCACCCAGGGGGGTGGCATCCATGTCCCTCATGGACAGGGGTTGTCAGTGCTGCTCTGTAAAGTACATCCATTTAACCAAGGACAATTGGAGCAACCTGGAATTAACATGGCTAGGCTTACAAAGGCTGAAGGGCTAGCTTAGTAACTTCCTATGGACCTATAAACACTTGACTCCCTGTATAGGCTCAAACAATACCTACCAGAGATTGTTAGGATGACCTTAGCATCAATCTACCAACTTTGTTCACTATTATATAATTTTTCCATTATTACAAACATCAACACTACCTATAAAATTAAACTGGCCACTTGCTTCTACAAAGTGATTAAAACAAACTGTTTCAAACTCCCATACCAGCTTACCTGCACAAAGCTAATCACCATCCCCAACCCGTTATGCTGTACTGATAAGTGCTGAGCATTACAGAGCACTCTTATCTTCACTCTAGCAACAAATTCCTACAAAGTATCATTAACTTGTTCAATACCGATGGAGACTCTCTGTACTCCCACTATGTGTCAAACATCTGAAACAAAATCCCTACATACCTAAAACGGACAGAAAAGGCTAACAAGAGTCAAACTTTGCTTAAACAGCATGTAAACCAAAGCTGGCTCAGCTCTTCCTACTCACCTAGATAAGTTCTCTCCCCAGACCTCATCTAACAACTCTAGTACCTCTCTGTTTTCTAATCCAGCTGCTCTGTCTTACATAATCTATTACAAGACTTGCATTACTACTGATTGGTGCTACAGTGCCATTGTTAACAAATAATTGTTTCAGCGACAGCTACAGGTGTCTTATACTCTCTGCAGTTTTGGAAACATTACAAGGAAAAAAAAACAATTACAGATAAACCAGCATGTCCCCAAGTTCTGTGAGTGTGCATCTAAAAATGTATAAGTTAAGAAAGCACAGTTACCATTTAAAATTTAAAAGAAAGTCAAACTTTTTTTTTATGTATAGTAGCCTTACCAGAAGAATAACAGATGGCATGATTGTCTGTATGGACCATGTGCTGCATTTTTCATCTCACAGAAAACACAGCACCATCATCAGACAAAAATCTAGTACTGCGTTTATTTCTTCTGTGCTAAAACAAAGAAATATGCACAAAACATTTACTTTGTACTCAAATATGTACTGAAATATGTTGCCGTTTGTGTAAGTAGAATAGGGAATCCAGCTCTGTATGGACCTCCATCGGATGTCAGACCGAATTAGTCAATAAGGATTTTAAGAATCATGTACCTCCTACACTGTTTTCTTTTTTTTTTACTGAAATGGCAGACATGTAGGAGCATGACAGCAGCAACAGGAACAGCAGGGGCAATGGGTGGCAGTAAGTCAATCAACGTCATAGTAATGGGAGAGTCCCATCATAGTAAAGGTCAGAATGACTTTACTCCTAAAATGTGCCATTTTCCTTCCATCTTTACAATGGTGATACTTTAAACAGAAGAAAGCACGTTGAACAGATATAAACAGGCTGTGAAAACTTGATTAGGTAAATAAATGCTTTCATTTTGTTCAAATACAAAATTTTCCTTTGTCTGTGCAAGATGGAAAACTCTTACCTTATATATTTTCCAAAGTTTGTTTTATTCAGCTGGTGCATTTTCTTTTTTTCTTTTGTTTTCTGTCATTATGCACTGAGTCTGAAAGCTAAGTGCTTTTGTCTTATTCAATTGCAAGTGTCTCTTTTATCTAAATGAGTGGAAAGGCACTTAAAGCAATTTGCACCCCTTTTACCTATGGGTGATTTTTGCTTTCTGCCTCTCTCTCTTTTTCTGATTTTTTTCTTTTATTTTTTATGTTGAAATGTCAATGCCACATCATTTGAACATCTGTAAGCAAATGTCCCTAATTCTGGAGGTAGAAGACTGAAAGCTACGATCAACAGTTTGAGAAGTGGGGATTAGATTGCTAGTGAAATCACTGGCAAGTGCATAACAAATTATCTTATACTGTACAGTGAGGCCACATGTCCCTAAAACCTGCAAGGAGAGTATGGGTGTTATTATGATGTCACATTGTTCAGTTTATGGTTGTGCATCCTGATGCTTTATTATTCCACATTAGTAGTCAGACTATACTGTCACCAGGGTGGGCTACACAGTCAATAAACTATCTGTAATTGGGTACATTGTGTCTCTGAGGGTTATGGTGGGTTGCTACATTTGCTGGCTAAAAACAAAAGTATGCTGTGGCTTAAACATTTCTTCTTTTCGTGGATACAGCACTGTGTGAATGGACAAGGAGCAGACTCCATATTAGAGGCTGTTGTACTGGGTACAGCAGACTGTTTCTTAGAGGTTGTTGCACTGGATTTTTTGGACATGTTGTTTTGCTGTTGGCAACATCTGCAAAGTATACTGTAACATCATAGTCATAAGTGATATGTTATGTTTGTTGAAATGTTCATTGTACCTCTCACACAAAACTCTCTGTGTTGTAGATTCAGGCAACAAAAGATTAAATTGTTGCTGTTGATCCATTTTGGACTAATTTGATGGTTAGACAGCAAAGAAAGTGTTTACATTTATAATGATATCTAGTGGCAGTTCTCAGGGTTTTTTTAACACTTGTATTAAATTATCACTTAAGACACAGGCACGCATACGTTAATAGAAAAGAAAACAAACTACATTGACATATCTATGCATTATACATTACATGCATGTTTTATTTCTTTTTAACAATTATTCACTACAACTTTACAGAAATTGCTCAATTCCTGTCTTCCATTAAACTTTACTTATTCTCCTGAACATTGTTCTGCATGTATTGTTCCCACAAATTCCATTTATTTTGATGTCATTTGCTTATTCCATTTTCTACAAATCCATCTGGGTTTGCAGACGGTGTCCACATCAAAAATTCATTTTACAGACCATGTCAGCAGACATTAGTAAACTTTTTTTTGCAGTCATACCAAATGACCACTGCATATTTTTTAAGGTAATGTTTGATTTACTTCTGTTTGAAAGTCTATACCTGGAATTCACTGCTAGGGAAACTAATACCAGATGGGGAACCTAATGCTAAAAATAAATGTCTGCAATGCAAAACAGTGAGATATACTTTACAAAACAACCTCAAAGATTAGAATATTGAAGGACAGGATTTCCTTTACAGTAAGATATCTATCATTAACCTTCTTCAGAAATAATCTTGAACTACGTATATCTATAGCTATCCATATCTATCGATATCTGTCTATATAGCTATATAAATTTCACATGTTCTAATTAAGCTTATAGTCAAGGAGGGCACTGAGAAACTCAGACACATAATGCAATACAGGGGAGGCTAACACTCCTCATCATCAACCTCCCTTTCTCCTTTTTTTTCTTAAATGGGGTTGGGGAGTTGCAGTAACTGTCATCACCTTTATCAATTCAGTGAAACTCTCCAACCTTCTTCAAGAGTCATGCAACATTGTTGCAGCTCTTCTCTCTCACATTGCATACATCTGTTGACTGGATATCTTTGTTTCTTTTTGCCTTCTTTCTATTTCTTCCAAAAGTTCTTCCCCAAAATTGTTTTCTTCTTTTCATGTACCTGTGTCTAAACAACTGTAATATGTTCTTCTTGACCTACTCTGTATCTGGAGCTACTTTGGTTTCTTCTCTGATACTGTCATTTTTAATTTATTCTGTAGTATGTATCCTACCACCCATCTCAGGTACTTCATCTAAATCACTTCTAGCTTCCTCTGCCTTCACTGTCCAGGTTTCTATACAATACAGAAGTATTGGTTGTACCACTGTTTTGCCCACCTTGTTTTTCCACTTTTTTGGCATTTTTCTACACCTACACTGCACCAAACACACCATGCCAGTTGGCTGCAGCACCTTTTATTCTAGCTTCTACCTCCTCATACAGACTTGCCTTCTCTAGAACTATGTCTTCCAGACACTTGAAACTGTTAACCTGTTTCAATATTTCCTTCTGTCTCAGACTTAATCTTCTTTTGATTTTCCTCATTTGCTGCAACAACAATTCTCTTCAGATTCACCCATGTCCATTCAGTTTTGCATTACGTTCCCATATCATTTGATGCAGTTCCTATTCAATGTCTGACTGTAATGCCATATCATCTATGCACATGAGCTTGGTTGATCTGTCCCCTCTGAACTAGTTGCTAATGGAGTCCATCAGCATTATGAACAGCAATGGATCAAAAGCTGAACCGTGATGCTCACCCATTCCTATTGGGAACCCCTATGTGAGTCTGAACAATGCTAATACTTGAGTTATTAGGTCCTTATACATAGCTTTAACTAATTCTACCAATGTTTCCAGGACTTCAAACCATCAAAGGACTGTCCAAATCAGCTTTCTTAGCAACTTGCATTATGCTTTCTCCAAGCTTAGGAATTGCCAGGCAGAATCCTTCCCATCTTTAATAAATAGATAGGACTAACATTGTACCATAATAAGTATGCTTCCACCCAGCATACTGCAGAAGAAAGGTTGATATCATGTAAAAACATAAATCTGAGTGTGAATCCAAACAGAAAATAAATTTATTAGATTAAGCACTTTCGTGCAAACCCATAAAAGATGTAATCAGAATCTGAATCATATAGGGAGGTCATAAATGAGATGTAGGTGTCCTGCAAGCATGTAAGCCCCTGCCCAAAAAAATTGTATATTATTTGCATTAATATTTCTGATTTTTATATGAGGTGGGTTATTAAACAAAAGCTGCTGCAGCATTATATTGTCTTTAATTGTTTTGTTTTATTCATTACACTACAGAATTAATGAATTAATTCATTAATAGGCTTGGATTGTGTAATATAGTCTAAACATGTTAAATTTTAATAATCTAAACATATTGCATTTTAGTAATATATTTTTTCAAGATCTTCTTTACAGTTTCCAGCAATTTCAACAGGGTTGACATTTCACAGCTCATACGGTCTGCACTATTTGGTGCGATGATCAGAACTATCTGAGTTTCAGCATCTATTATGTAGACATTGCTGCATATCACTGAGATACAGTATTGTCTACAAGACTGGATTATAAAGGATTTCTGCATTTAGTTAAAAGCTATTACACTGGCAGTGCAGAGGGTTAAAGTTCCAATTTTGTAATGAACTGCTGCATGTGCCAATGGTGCAGGATTTAAATCTTTCTAAGTTCATTTACCTTCTGTGTGACATTGAGCAAGTAATGTAACCAGACAGTGCTTCGGAGCAATTGTGAATTTTGGCAAGGCTCCTTAATGGTCACCAGGACTGCATGCTTGTAACTTTAGTCCTGATGCCATTGTTTGCTGGCCATTTCCTACTGCATAGCTGATCTAGAAAAGGAAACATTCTGGCAATATCACCAGTACACAAATGTTAATGCAACATAAGCAATTTATTCTTCAGCAGTAGTAGGCACTACATTTATACATGTAACACTGAATGCAAAGTGGTTTGCCAGCAGCAATCTCTGCATAAATAATAGTTCTGTTTAATGTGGCATTATTTAGTTCACTTTACTTAAGTAGAAATTTTGCATATTGACCTAGCATATATTATCTTGTGCTTAATATTTTTATGTTTTCATAAATAATCTTCAATTTAAACTGTGCAACACATGACTAGATCTTATGGTATGGTGCTAGTGATCTTTATTCAATTTCATGGAGTTCATCCAAATGCAAGGGATGTACATATTCAGCAAAATGGCCATAAGTGTTTGGTGGGGGGGGGGGGGGGGGCTTTGCATGACTTGTGTGCACGTGTCTGTATGTGAATTAAGTTGTAATACTTTTTGTATTTGAGTGAAACAAATTTGAAATATGCAAGTTTGGTCATTTTTGTTGTTATGAATTTTTTGAAGCATGCAGTCGACAATGTAGCTATAATAACTAGTGGGTTTGGGATATCTTTGGATAAAAAAAAGACTGATCCTTCTTAGATGATAAAGTTAAAAAGTCATTAGACTGTCTTTGTAGGACTAGTTTGTTTTTGTATAAATCAAATCAGAATACTTCACTGTGGCCAATTTTATCACAACCAAACATGTGATATGTACACAGCTGATAAAGTGCCCATAATTATTGAGTGCAAATACTGGTGCTTTATAATGACAGCAGTTTGACTAGCCTTTTACAGTTTAAATTTTCTAAAATGGATATATTTGCCATTATTGCTACATACATTTTGATTCATTGATTGTTGGTAAAAATGTTCAAAACTTCAAATTTAAAATACAGCCTAACAAATAGTATTGTATTAAACAACAAATATAATTGAAAAAATCAGAAAAGTGACTCAAAGAACACATGCATTTATGTATGGCCCTAAAAATGTGTGCAGAGGGCCCATGCTTTGAAAACAGCTTAGGGCCTAAGGTACACTTAATATGCCACTGGCCTGATGCATTTTCAATTAATATGAGTTTCAATGCATTTTCAGTGAAAGTGAGTTTTACCAAAGTTATCAGTGTTTGTTCTACAAAATGTTGAAATAAAAGTTTTAAATTAAATCCAAACCTCTGCAATAATTGTAAAAGTAAAGAAGAAAATAATATGTATGCTGACAGGTTTGAACAGTGTTTATGGTAAGTAGTGAGAGATAACCAAGTGATGGGAGACTGGAATGATTGCAGGGGGGTCTAGTTAATTACTCTGCCTAGGGCCCCAGTTTCCATAATCTATGATTACTATGGAATCAGTACTCTCACATGGGCTTAGAAAACACACAAGGTTGCCTGATTATCAGTACCAAATATGGCCCATCGGATTCCCTTTTTAATCTCCTAATCTAAGCCTCTCAATTTCTTACTTTCCCAAAAGTCTGAGAAACAGCCACTGTAATGTTGTTACACAGTGATGGCCTAGCCATGGATCCTGGGAACTACGGACCTAGTAGTCTCTCCAGCCAGAAATGTAAAGCTGTAGAATGCATACCTCATTTACATAGACATTGAGGAGATTTTCAAAAGGCAGGTTAATTTCTTTGAAAAAAAGTCAGGAATGCAGTGGATACTGATACTGGAGTACATACAGCATAATTGTACATAAACAAAGCCTTTGACACCATTCCCCTTGCAGGTATCATTGACAGACTTGTACATCTGTATATAAATCCATATGTTTTATGATGGATAGATAACTGATTGTTTTATGAGCCCTTCTGTTTAGAGTCACAGGTGCTACCTCTAAATGCAGAAGTAGTTATAAGTGCTGTATTACAAGGTTTATTGTTGTGCAATCGTCTACTAGGAATGTATTTCCCAGACTTTTGTGCCTACACTCCTGGGTTATGATTATTTAAGTTTGCCAATTACTGTAAACTGGGTACTGTTAGACGATCTTCCATTGACTCATAATCACTCCAACATGGGTCAGACTTTGTTAACAATTGGTACAAGGACAGTGTTCTCAGCTGATTTTGGAAAGTAATACATTCCTACATTATACCATATAAGAGACACACCTATCCATTCAGCCACTGTCATAAGGAATCTAGACACTCTTAATAATTCCTTATCTTCTGACCATTAAATGTTCAGAAATCCTATTTGTCTAATCTGATTTCTGAACACTTCTCCTCTATATCAAAACAAGCCTTAACCCCCCCCTTTCCTCATCAGATACCTTATTTAATATAATGTCCATTTTTGCAGGTGTTTGTCTAAACATATCTCTCAATTTAAGACCTCAGAAATTCCTAACTAAAAAGAAAACCCCTCCCTCTATTTTGTCTCTTACTTATTTCTCTGAGGTAATCTGTATATTTTTGAACCATGGAGGATGCAACCCTCCTATTTCTTTGCAGATATATATTTTTTAAAATATATAACTAAAGAAACTAAACCTTATTCAGCAGACAAATAAAATGTGGTGGCATGATAGCTTCAAATAAATATGTATTTTCCCACCATTGGAACAAACTTCCACAATATATCAAGTGGCAGGCACCCTAGATACTCTCAAGGTACAGCATATTTAGATAACTGAACTGGCAGCCTCAAATTCTCTTACAGTCTGTTTTGTCTTGTCCTTCTTGAAACTGGAGATAACTTTTGAATATGATTTATTGGCTAAACTTGCAATGGTTTGTAGATTTTTAAATTGCAGAAATATACTCATGCAGTTAGGTTTATCACATCTTTCAATAGGTTAGGGATGGTAACACTGAAGACACACTGCTTCCTGTATATTTGGCTGCTGGATATCCATTAATGCTATTACCAAAGACCTGTTGCTACTACTAGGTGTGTATGTAGGACAGATTACAGTCAGGGAGTGTTAAGTCACCAGATATGCTTTACTACTCCCTCAGTAGCATTGCTGTATGTTAGTGAAATCACAACTCAATATGCTTCTTTTAATATATAGCACTACTTGGTTATCTTCCCTGTCAAGAAAGTCAAAAATAAATGTCACTTTACTCTCAGAGTACTAGAAGTTAACAGTTAATAAGCAGAACTACATCAGTCTGACACATTCTGATAAGTGCATACTACAGGCTGACATCAGGGAAGCACTTCTTCATCTAAGCCAAATGCTACTGCTTCAACATAGGACACATCACTGAACACACTGTCGTCTTCTCCTTTCCTAATCTCTTCTTCTTCTCTCTCAGATTTATTGAAGACTGACTCCCATTATAATCTGGTTGTTCACCAGACTGTATATATAAAGTTTGTCTATGTAACTATTCTGAACTACTCCATTATTGCATATATATGTCTGTTTTTTTTTGTTTGTTTGTTTTTTGTTAAATGTTTTGTATTTCACCTGGGATGAGCCTGAAATTGGTCAATATGGATCAGTGTGCTATCCCGGTAAACAAATATAAATAAATACATACATCAAAATTCTGGGAGATTTCTCTGCCCTTCATCTGTATTACCATGCGTGCAAAGGTTACACAAGTAGACAGTGCTAATATTGGGGAGTAATACACAACTATCAGGTTATCATCATGCATACAAAAGGCATTTCTGCATGTCACTGTAGCTCCAGAAAGCTATGGTACTATCAGCTTGTAATACAGCCACCGAAGAGCTGCTCTATCCACTCAGAGCACTGCTGTAGATTCAGTGTATTGACAGATTACTAGACATTACCATCAGGGAACAGAAAAGCTGTTGAACAATACATTTTCTGTCCCACCTCCTGTATGACTATAGGAATGGATTTAGTGGAACACTTCATATTACCATCAGGGGACAGTATAATCACTAGTTGTTACTCCTCAGTATCACTGTCACAGGTGTCAATACTACTAGAGTACTACACGGTTACATTAAGAAGTAGCAGAGTTATCAGACTAATACTCTGCACATTCATCCATTGAAGGGCTGTAAGTGAAAACATTACTAGAGCACAGCATATTTCTGTAAGATACCAGTGCAGCTAGTGACCAAGTGTACCAGCTATCATCAGCGGCACACCCTAAGTCACTGAGATATTACAACATTGCACATTACTTATTCAGGATGTTTGCCATACTCTGCCTGTCATCAGTGACATTTAGGTAGTCTTGAATGGTGTCACAGCATTGTCTGCCAAAACTCTATTGTATCAGAAGGCTTACATGCTTATTCTGTGATAATCTACAGTTAATTAGTGTTACTGCTGATGTTTAGAGCCCCTGGAGCACACACCTTGTGATGACTGGGTCTCTACTGGTACCTCATGTTTTTCACTCATAATGTGCAACCTCCTCACCCCCCACACTGCTCAGATAGCTCTTTGTCTGAATGGTTCCATAACACAGCATGCAAATATCATTCAGGTGCAGGGGAGGAAGAAACATTCTTTGTTTCAACTATGTCTCAGTTGAAAGATCTGTATACTACTACCATCAGTGGTTAGCACAGGTGTCACTAACCCTTCTTGTCTGGTGCAAGTACATGTCAGAATGAGCATGTCACGCTACTTAGGGTAAGTCACTTCTTCATTTTTACTATACTATTAGTCACTTCTTCATGATGATCATTGTATATTACTGTTAAGATGAAAAACAGTTTATATGCACAAAACAAGCAGATTTTGCATTTGCTATTAAACCTACTCCCTGCTGTAGACAAATATTTCTGATACTTCAAGAAAATGTTGCTATGAAGCCATAATGTGGAAAGTATAATTTATAAACCTCAGTTAGGACAATGTATTTTTGTAGCATTATACTTTCCACTGTTGAATTTTTGTAGCAGCTGTTATTTCACAGCATGTCCAGACAATAATAAGTGGTGAACATCATATTTTGTAGTCTAAAGCATGGATATGCCCCACCACACAAACACACTTTATTAGCTCAGAGCAATCACTGCCTTGTAACTAATTTCTCACACTAAACCAGTTGTGATGTAACCCATCTTTCCAGGGAGAGCTAGTCACAGCATATGTACATGTTAAGTCTCAGAATGCATATAATTCCTCGCAATTCTAAATATATTTAATTTATCATGCTTGTAGATGCAGGCAATATTTTCACACTGGTAACATACATTATTATATGATCTGAAAACCTACGTAATAAAAGAAGTTTCTCAGGTTTAGCACTGCCTTATCATCTGGATCCATATGAAAAACTACACGCCTTTAAGGCCTATCATTGTGGAAAAATGCAGGTTATAGTGATATAACCACTCAGTTGCCTAACATCACCTACCTCTTGATTTCCTTGGGGGGGGGCCTGCACTTCCGGTTGGTATATTTATCTTGTAGGAGACACTGCATATTCATTTCATGTATCCTCCTTTCTTATCAATTACTACCACAATGAGATGTGCATTTTAATGCTCAAGTTGTCTTTGCAAAAGCATATAAAGTTTTGCAAACTACAATTACAGAAACTTCATATATAAAATGACTCCTCATTCTGCAGTACACATTTAGAAAATAAAGCCTTCACATATGGCAATAACAGATGTCATTGGCTACTAGCTTTAAATGCCATAGAACCTTTTATTAAAACTGTAGTTGAACCCTTTGAAATTAAGAGATTTGTTAAATAACACAAATTCCTCTCTATGTTCCTTATATCTACCTACATTTGCTGTGAAATGTGCAGCATGACACTTTTCCTGTCACAAAGTTATGAATTCCAGATTAACAGATTTCCATGTTTCATAGCTGTGCATTCAGAGAAGTTAGAAATATATTTCTTGCCAGTGTCATTTACGCTAAAGAATTCCTGGAGACCTTGTTGTACAATGGAGGGGAGTTCACCAATGGTGCAATACACCTGAGTTTAAGAATAGACATTGTGTTCTTAGTTTTGCAAATATTCTGTGAAATTCAAAGTTATAAGGAAGTTTCTCCCACTAAAAGCATCCAGTGTGGGGAGGAGGGGATAAACATGTGCCATCAGGCACCTGACACCGCACACTGTCCTGAAGTAGCCTAAAATGGTACATTATATGGTAACACCACAGGATTGTTTTATTTATATGGGAGCATGCATGATGTAGGACAGTTTTAATTATATGGGAACACACATGATGCAGGAGTGTTTAAATTATATGAGACTATGTGTGTCGTCCAATTGTTTTAAGTATATGGGAACATGCGGTTTCCTATTATAACCTCGAACTTGTAAAAGTTTGAATGTCACATGGTTGACACCATATGATCGAACCTTTACAAGTTCGAAGGTTAAAACAAATGGCTCCGTATGGTGCAGAATGGGAAAATTTCCCTTTTCTGCACTGAAGTGTGATCTCAGAGTTGGTATAATTAAGTAGAGGGGGTGTGGGGGGTGCAGGGCGGCTTGGCCCCCTGCTCAGAGCATTTCGGTAAGTTTTTCGTTTTTTTTTTAAATTTTTATTATATATTCAATGTTTCAAACTTTGCTCATATGATACCGATCATATGAGGTTCAAAGTTTTGAAACTTCGAGTATATAGACCCGAACATGCATTGTACAAGACAGTTTTAAGTATATATGAGCATGCATCATGCTGGCTTGAAGTATATGGAAGCATGCAGTTTGCAGGAATGTTTTAAGTATAAGGGAGTATGCAGTGATGCAGGATTGTTTAAGTATATTGAAGCATTCATGATAATGGTTTATTTTAAGTATATCAGAGCATGCATAATGTAGGATTGTATTAAGATTATGGGAGCACACATGATGCAGGATTGTTGTAAGTATATGGGAGCATGAATGATGAGAGTTTATTTTAGGTACATCAGAGCATGTGTGATGTAGGATTGTTTTATGTATATGGGAACATGCATGATGTGCAATTGTTTTAAATATATAGACACATACATGATGTAGGAATATCAGAGCATGTATAAATAATGTAGTGTTGTTTTAAGTATATATGAGCACGCGTGATGCAGGATTGTTTTTAGTATATGGGAGCCTGCATGAAGTGAATGGGAGAATGCTTGATGTGGGATTGTTTTAAGTATATCTCAGCATGCATGATGCAGGACTGATTTATGTATTTAGGTATATGATGTGGAATTGTTTTAAGTACATATGAGTACACATAATGAGGGATTGGTTAAAGTATATCAGAGCATGAATGATGCAAGCTTGTTTTAAGTATATGAGAGTATGCATGATGGGAAATTCTTTTAAGTAAATGGGAGAATGCATAATTTGGGATTGTATTAAGTATATCTCAACATGCATGATGAGGGATTGATTAAAGTATATGGGAGCACACATGATGTGGCATTAATATATGTTTATGGTAGAACTCATGATGCCGGATTGATTTAAGTATATGAGAGCATTCATAATACAAGATTGTTTTAATTATGTGAGACCATGCGTGATGCCATATTGTTTGTAATACATAGGACTGTGGATGGTGCAGGATTGTTTTAAATATAATAGAGCATGCATTATAGCACAATATGGTCTCCATACTAGTTTGCTATCCATGGGCTGGGCATTTATTAAAGGGAATATATCAGTGCCTTACTAAACTTGCTACTATGTTTATCTGAAGGACTCCCTTCAACATAGATCCTTACTGTAGCATGCTGCCATGAATGTGTACCAGAAGCCAGCCCACACTGAATTGCACAGTGTTCAGTGGAGTACCTTATGAGAATAAATGCATGGGATCCTAAAAGAACCTGATTAAAGTCAGAATCCAGTGATTCCTGGAGTGAAAAAAGTAAATAAAAAAAAAAAACGAGAGAGAGAGAAATGTTGATTTGCTTGATATTTTCTTATGCAGCTGAACAGGGTTGTCTCTCATGTTGCCTGAATTCATAGACTTCTCAAATTTACTGTTTTTTGGAGAATAATCTACTTTATTTAGAAAATGTAAGGTAAGTACCACTGTTTAATATGTCTGAACTCAACAGTTATTTAATGTGTCTGTAATTATCTGGAATCAATCAGGTATGTTAAGAATAATTTCCGTCATAATTTAAATAGCTGAAGCATATTTTATCATCTAATAGAATTTAAAGTACTGTACTGTACATGAAATTGCACACACTAATTAAAAAATCCATTATTGCAAAAGTCTAAGAATAATGAGATAAACCAAATAAAATGAGAATATGTTCAGAACTGGGAAGTTAAACATAAACGTTTAAAATGACGACTGTGCATTTTGATTAATTCATTACGTCTACAGTAAGTTTTCAGTGGGGGCATTTCATTTGCGAAAAAGAAGAAAATGAGTTTTGCTAAAGATAACACATATTTTATTACAAAAGAAATGACAGTTATAAATGACAGTTGTATATTTAACACAAAAAAAGTATTATCTGAAGGGCATTAAACAAGCACTGCAATGTGACTGTAACATGTAGGAAAACAAATGAAAACACAACACAGTAAGGAAGTACTGTAAAGAATATTTTATTAACTGCTTCACAGATGCAGCAGAGCTTACTTCCACAAAGATATTTGGCAGATTCAGTGGTTAGGTGTTTTATTTATGTCTACAGTATAGAACAGGATTTATCAGGATCCCACTCTAGGAGATAATGAATCTTCAGTGATAGAGCCCCTCCTAATCAATGGTGATGCTCAGTGTGTAGCTGATTGTATTGACTTTTATTTATGTACTTATTTATGTACCTGATTACAGATTGTGCAAGCACTAAATACAGAGAGAATACATGTTGTACACTGTTTTCCTCAGTCCATGTTTGTGTGGTCTAAGATATAAAATATGTAGCAGAGGTAGTAGAGAGCATGGTGATGCACCTTCCACATGACAATGGACTGGGGCGATGTCCTGAAAATAAAATTTTTTTTGTGTATGTATAATGATGATTGTGTGGATGAGTTTGTTTTAATGTTATTTTCATGGAATGTACCATCTTGTGACCAGGGTTTTTCAATTTAGAAGTCATATGATAAGCAGTTTATCCATATAGAATCTATGTAGGTTCTTGCTATAGTGTGTCTCAGATCTAATAATTTCTGTATTATATACATGTTAGTAGCTTTGATAGATAATGAAGGCTGATAGTCATTGTTATGTGACACTGTGCAGAGTTCTGTTCCCTCCTGTTATGACTACTTCCTGTTATTGCTGGAACTATATTGAATACGCATGTTTTTGGGTTCTCCATTAGCAATAATACTCTTCCAACTGATAATCCAAAGGGATACAGTCAGCTTTACCACCCATCTCTGTGTGGCTGTCTATGTCTTGCAAGAAACTCTTGCAAGCCATTAATGTTAGTATTTAGTTGTAAGTATTTCTGTTCTTTCTCCAGGTACCTTGGCATATGATGGCACTCAGCATCATAACTAGTCTGTGTATTTCAAATTTTGCTTAAACACAGAATGTTTATGCATATGTTCTTGCTTATTTGTAAAATATTTTCCACTGTTCAAAACTATGCATACATTGAGATGAAACTATCAACTTCTTTATCTTTTTTATATTGTATTCTCCTGGGCTAAGACTGCAAAATTGAGAATGAATGAAAGTAAAAAAAAATGAGTATTAAAAAAAGATAAAATAACAGTACTGACAATGAGTAACTGCACACTATCAAAGGCAGGATACAGAGTTTAGGAAGTATTAAAAATAATGGTAAAATCAATTTGAACCCTTTCATTACTCTGTGTTGTTTAGATACAGCTTACTAACAAACTATTCTTATAAAAAAGTAGTGAAATCTAAGGCATTACTTAAAGGAAGCCTATGTCTCACATGCCCCAAATCAGAGATGGCAGCTGGTTTCAGCCCAAGATATGAAAACCAAACCCCATGAGATGTCTCTAACCATACCCTTGAAATATCCAGTGGTTCTACACTTGACAACCAAAGCTGTCTTTAGGGGACATAGGACCTTAGGAACTCTATCTGATAAGCAGGACCCAAATCATGTTGGATATGGAATGTGAGGGTAAGAATCTTAAATAAAGGCAGTGGAACTCCATACTTATCATAGGAAGGACAAATCACCTTCTGAAAGCCCAGATTACAAAGAACTGCAATAACCTAGACAGGATAACATCAGCATTTATTATCACTAGCATCCTAATATGGTATATAGCACTTGATGTGGGCAATACTCTACAGGTGAAAAATTAGATGTCCTAATGACAGTTGACACCTGGTCCCAACGTGTCATGTCTCTCATTAAGAATAACACTCAGATCAGAAATGGAGGAAGCCGATTCCATCTGATTCTCACCTTTAATATTCAATTGTGAGTCAGGATAAAGGGCCATACAGTAGCATAAACATGAATATAAAATGAACATGTAATAAGGTATAGTCGATTAATTAATATCCATTTGAGGATGGAATCCAGACAGTTTTCCAATAAAAAAAATCATGTGCATGTTCAGGTGAAAAAGACAGGTAAAACTGAATATCATCTATATATAACCGATAAAAAAATGGGTGTCCTTATCATGACATCCCTAACAGAACCAAGATGCTATCCTCCAAAAAAAAGAAGCCAATCTGATGGTCTCCTGCCATAAACAAACTCTACAACAGAAGAAAGAAACTGTTGCAAAAAAGAGTAAACTCCCATGATTGGAGGAACTCCCTGGTGAGCCTCAGTAAGTAGCTGAGATCTCTCATGAAATCCTCCAAAGCTAGTTACGAAAACAAAATCGCCACTGATTCTAAAGACAACCACAAAGCATTCTATAGCTATGTCAAGAATCTCAATGGCAACACTCAGATCTGCTCTGAGTTACAGCAGAATGGCACTAAATATACAGAACCAACTGATATTGCCAACATCTTGGCAGATAGGTTCAGTGCTAAATTTACCCCCCTCTCACCCCCTAATGGGCCCATCTCTATACTGGAAGAATGCAAAGTTCCTGTAATCATGGCTGCACAGAGTTAAAACCACACTAAGCCAAGAACACAGCATCCATGGGACCTGACAACATCCCAGGCTGCATTCTACATGAACTACAGTATTAACTGGCACCCCACTTAAGTACCATGTTCAATCATAGCCTCACTTCAGGCTTTGTGCCCACTGAATGATGCACAGCGATGGTTATCCCACTCCATAAAGGGGGAGCCACCATAGACCCCGGGAACTACCACACCATTAGCCTGACAAGCCTGGTCTGCAAGGCTATGGAACGTATCATCATAGAACTTATAAACAAAGACATTGGTAATCTCCAAACTCTGGACCCCACCTAGTTCGGGTTTGTAAAAGGCAGATCATGTCTCCGAAACCTGATAGACTTCTTTGAAGCAGTCACCAAAGCCGTAGACGAGGGTAAGGTGGTTCACACAGTCTATCTAGATCTTGTCAAGGCTTTCAACACCATCCCCCACCCTAGAATTATAGATAAACTCACTAAACTAGATATAAATCTCTATGTCACAAGATGGGTTGCCAACTAGCTCACTGACAGAACTCACACTGTGAAAGTAGCAGACTCCAAATCTGACTTCAGACCAATGACAAGTGGAGTACCATAGGGTTC
This sequence comes from Protopterus annectens, assembly GCF_019279795.1. NCBI lineage: Eukaryota > Metazoa > Chordata > Ceratodontiformes > Protopteridae > Protopterus > Protopterus annectens. Next base: position 502,846,680 of record NC_056739.1, read on the forward strand.
AGTCCTGGGTCCTCTCCTGTTTGGTATCTTCTTCTCTGAAGTACAGGCTAACATAGAAGGTCTTTGGCTAATGAAGTTCACAGATGACTGAAAACTAGGAGCCATAATCGAAACTCCTAACGAAGTGAATATCCTACAAAAGGGCCTCACTGAGACAGATGCCTGGTGCCAAAGCCATGGCCTCAAGCTCAATGCCAAAAAGTGCATTGCCATCCCCTTTGGTAAAAACTCTGTACCCATGAGCTACCACACAGGCGGTAGTCTACTTAACACCAAAAGTGTGATAAGAGACCTTGGGACACAAGTGGACGGTAGTCTCTCCTTTGATAATCACATTGCCACAGTAGTCAGGAAATCCTTCTACGTGGCACACCTCATCACAAAAGGTTTTTCATCCAGGAAAAAAGAGGTCATTGTTCCCCTCTACTCATCACTCATTAGACCCATTATAGAGTACAATGCCCCTTTTGGTATGTACCTCACAAGACATCTACAACAACTGGAAAGGCCGCAAAAATATCTCACAAAGAGGATTACCAGCCTCAAACAGTTTCCCTTCTCAGAAAACTCCAGCTTTACTCCATCGCATATAACTTACTCAGAGGTGATCTTTGCCTAACATACAAAGCTATGTCAAACCCAGAGCTGTTGGTGATGCTCCACTAAAAGAAACCCCAATCCCACCGAGCTACATGCTCTATAGACCTGAACCTTGTCACCATAATAAACAGAACATGCTGGAGGGATAGATTCCTGTCCCAGAGACTTCCCATACTCTGAAACAAACTACCTATCTATATCAAACAAAGCTCCTCATTAGCACTCTTCAAGAAAAATCTTGATGATTGGATGGGAAATAGGAAATTCACCCTGGGGATCTCTTCTGTGACTCTGCTCGACAGAGACACAGGAAAATAATTTTCTAGGGTGGCAAAAGCCAGGGTACCTTTTTGGCTAGGCTTATAAAGGCCCTAGGGTCAATAGCCTAGTACCTACCTATGAACTTATTAACATCTCTTAGCAGTAGCATGTAACAAGGTTAAAACAATTTTACTTTTTAGTAAACCACATTGCAATAGAGAGGAAACAGAAGAATGTATCCTTGTCACTCCCTGTTGAGTTTGGCCTGACAGGTGATATTAAAACCTATCTAGGGCCATGATGATACACAGTCATGTGAAAAGGATGACAGATTTCAATTATCCACAATATCCAAGGAGACCTCATAAATTCAGTGAAAACTGACATACAATGGGAGATGAGGCATTAACGGTAGACATAGTATGACTCATAGCACAGCAAATACAGAATTGTCACTGGCAAGTGCACTTGTTTTTTTTTTAATAATTTATTTTTACTGTAATTTAAATACTAGCATCCAGCATCAAAACAGATACATTAGTAATAATGTCACAAAATCACTCCAAGATATGGAGTGTAACACCAGCTGTAAAAATGAATAAAACTAACGGAAAACAACGGTCGCTGGTGTCCAATGGCACAAACACAGTTCTTTTCAAACGCAAGTCTTTTCAAAGTCTTAACTGTCTTGATAATAATAATCACCACGCTGGAACAGCAATGTGGAGTAAACTTCTTTTATTAACAGTGAGCGCTTTCGCCATTCGGCTTCTTCAGACTGTTTTACACTTAAACAAAGTTCAAACACCTGTTTAAATACTAAATTATTTGTTCTCATTGGTTAAAACCTTTATGTGCAAAATTTCCGAATACAACCGGAACTCACTTTGACATCATAACATAGACATGAGCGTAAGCACATTCGTAAAATCAATACATAATGTATCCTAAATCCTATAAATTAAATAAAATAAACTCTTAAGCATAAAAACATTATTGCCTTCAATCATGGCAATAGCAAATTTCAGTGACAAAATTGCCGTAGCGACACACAATAGTATCGCTTTATTTGTGTATCTGCATAGGCAGCGTAACTTTGTACTCAAACGCTTAAAGGCTGATGTACTACATCAATTATTAAAATTATTAAATCTTTCATATACATAATATTAAAATATAGTTAGAACAGCATGTTAGCATCTCATAGGTGCTACGTTACAAACAAAACATGCATAAAAATCACGCTGTTGTATATGCATCAAATATAAAATCTTAATACGAAATCTGAGGGTAATACATAGAAAACAAATGTGATGTTCATATCATGTTAAAACTGGCCATGTATATAAAAAAATATATGTAAGAACATCTGTATACTACGGGTAAAGTGAACCAGAATTAATGAGTCTGAACAGCAGGAGAACTAGGATATACCTATTAGAAAAAATACCGTGCATGTGTAATCTAAACAGTTTCACTAACACATAAAAGGAATCTTGATTCCATATGTCTTATATCAAATATGTCTTGATTCATAAAAAATACCGTGCATGTGTAATGTAAACAGTTTCACTAACACATAAAAGGAATCTTGATTCAATATGTAAAATGGTACACCTTACAAAGACTCAGATTAAATTATCTGTCACATAACATGATAATTCATAATGAATATCATATGTTTCTAAAAACATTATATAAGTCAAAACACATATGTCAACGTAGCATGAAAGTAAATGCAGCTATGAAGAGTAGTAGTGGCAAGGGTTAAATGAATGTCTATGTACAAAAGCAAACCTATGGTAACCTAAAAAAACACATGTCACTACTGACTGTAAAAGAGTAAGGTGTCATATTTACTGCATGGGTTAATGTCCACTAACAGGCATACCAAGTGGAATGTATAAACAGATATGTATGTCAGGGTTACCTGTGTGCCTGAAGTATATACAAAGAAGAAATGGTAACAAATTCCTAATGTTTAGGTACCCGCAGTTTCCTTTTCTTGAGAAAGGGTTTGATTTGAACCTTGTCATTTAAGCCCGGATGTTGATCCGCCCTGAGTCTGATAATCCACTTCATTTCATTTTCGAGAGTGTAATTAATTATATCTCCACCTCTCAAATCAGATTCTATCTTCTGAATAATAAAAAACTTAAAAGTATGGCTGATTCCTAGTTCTTTATGGTGTTTGGCCAGGGCGTTAAACATCGAGCCTATCCTAGTGTGGTATGTGTGTTCCCTGATGCGTTCCTACAATGACCTGTTGGTTTTACCAATGTAGAACGCTGGGCACACATCACAAACTGCCATATAAACTATATTCATACTATTACAGTTCGTATTTGTATGAAAATTATATGTCCTTTTAGAGATAGGGTGAGTAAATATTGTTGTGTCATCAATGTATATACACTGATTGCACTTGCCACAAGATGTTGTGTTAGTGGTATGTATAATCTGCCTATATGTACTAAAGCGATTCCTGGGTTTACATAGCAACCTTCTCAGATTAGGTTGATTCTTATATACTACATTTAACTTTGATCCCACTATATCCTTAATTTCCTTATCCAATAACAAGATGTCCCAGTGTCTTTCCATAATCTGTCTTACATTTATCGAATCTTTTGTATATAACATAGAAGCTCTATTTTCATTAGTTGTTAATGGTATATCACTCATCCCCATATCTAGGAGAGGTTCGGAAAAATATGGTTTAGCCTTGTTTTCCCTAATGGCATTAACATTTAAGGTAGTACGTTCAAAGGTTGTTGTATCATAGCCCCTCTCCTCGAATTTATTTTTTAATTCCACCAATTCTTTTGCGTAACCTTCCTCTGTTGGGTTCAATCTGGAGGCCCTTATTACCTGGCCCTTCATAACATTCTTAAAAACGTATTTTGGATGCATGCTATCCTTATGTAAAATGGTGTTTCTATGGCACAGCTTCCTGTGTACTGAAGTATTTAATAGCCCATTATCCAACCTGTCAATGTTTACATCTAAATAAGAAATCCGGTTGTATGAATAAGTTGTAGTGAATCTCAAGAAATTTGTGGAGTTATTCATGTTGTTTATGAACCTTAGTAGTGTGTCTATGTCACCTCTCCAAATAAAAAAGAGGTCATCCACAAATCTGCGATAATTACCTACATGTTCCTGAAAAAGTTGAGACTTAAAAAGAAAAACCTCCTCCCACTGGGCCATGACAAGGTTGGCGTAGCTGTTGGCACATGACGTGCCCATTGCTACGCCATCCTTTTGCAGAAAAAATTCCTCACCAAACATAAAAATGTTGTTGGAGAGGACAATTTCTAATAATAATGCAATACATTCTATTTTCACTATGGTGAAGTCAGAATGGTTCTTCAAATAATCTTGAACATATTGTATCCCTATGTCATTGGGGATGACAGTGAAAAGACTCACTACATCTAATGTTACCAATAGATAAGATGCGTTGTCATCCAAAATTTTGGTATATGAATATAAATCCAACAAAAACTGTTTACTATCTTGGAGGATGAAACAGTTATTATTCACTATTGGTCTCAAATGGTATTCAATAAAGATCGATAGTGGTTCAGTCACCCACCCTTGTCCCGATACAATCGGTCTCATGGGGGGTTCTGTATGTGATTTATGAACCTTGGGAAGGCCTTGTATTACAGGAATAAGGGGATTACATACTCTAAAATAGTTATATACCTCCTTAGTGATGTTATTAGATGCTAATAATTCATCAAGCGTATAAAATATCTGGGTGACCTTCTCCCTAACGACTTCTATATTAATTTTTAACAACTTATTCATACGACCGGATTTCTTACTTAGATGTAAACATCGACAGGTTGGATAATGGGCTATTAAATACTTCGGTACACAGGAAGCTGTGCCATAGAAACACCATTTTACATAAGGATAGCATGCATCCAAAATACGTTTTTAAGAATGTTATGAAGGGCCAGGTAATAAGGGCCTCCAGATTGAACCCAACAGAGGAAGGTTACGCAAAAGAATTGGTGGAATTAAAAAATAAATTCGAGGAGAGGGGCTATGATACAACAACCTTTGAACGTACTACCTTAAATGTTAATGCCATTAGGGAAAACAAGGCTAAACCATATTTTTCCGAACCTCTCCTAGATATGGGGATGAGTGATATACCATTAACAACCAATGAAAATAGAGCTTCTATGTTATATACAAAAGATTCGATGAATGTAAGACAGATTATGGAAAGACACTGGGACATCTTGTTATTGGATAAGGAAATCAAGGATATAGTGGGATCAAAGTTAAATGTAGTATATAAGAATCAACCTAATCTGAGAAGGTTGCTATGTAAACCCAGGAATCGCTTTAGTACATATAGGCAGATTATACATACCACTAACACAACATCTTGTGGCAAGTGCAATCAGTGTATATACATTGATGACACAACAATATTTACTCACCCTATCTCTAAAAGGACATATAATTTTCATACAAATACGAACTGTAATAGTATGAATATAGTTTATATGGCAGTTTGTGATGTGTGCCCAGCATTCTACGTTGGTAAAACCAACAGGTCATTGAAGGAACGCATCAGGGAACACACATACCACACTAGGATAGGCTCGATGTTTAACGCCCTGGCCAAACACCATAAAGAACTAGGAATTAGCCATACTTTTAAGTTTTTTATTATTCAGAAGATAGAATCTGATTTGAGAGGTGGAGATATAATTAATTACACTCTCGAAAATGAAATGAAGTGGATTATCAGACTCAGGGTGGATCAACATCCGGGCTTAAATGACAAGGTTCAAATCAAACCCTTTCTCAGGAAAAGGAAACTGCGGGTTCCTAAACATTAGGAGTTTGATACCAGTTCTTCTTTGTATACACTCCAGGCACACAGGTAACCCTGACATACATATCTGTTTATACATTCCACTTTGTATGCCCGTCAGTGGACATTAACCCATGCAGTAAATATGACACCTTACTCTTTTACAGTCAGTAGTGACATGTGTTTTTTAGGTTACCATAGGTTCGTTTTTGTATATACACATTCATTTAACCCTTGCCACTACTACTTTTCATAGCTGCATTTACTTTCATGCTACGTTGACATATGTGTTTTAACTTATATAATGTTTTTAGAAACATATGATATTTATTATGAATTATCATGTTATGTAACAGAAAATTTAATCTGAGTCTTTATAATATGGCGTAAGGTGTACCATTTTACATATTGAATCAAGATTCCTTTTATGTGTTAGTGAAACTGTTTACATTACACATGCACGGTATTTTTTATGAATCAAGACATATTTGATATAAGACATATGGAATCAAGATTCCTTTTATGTGTTAGTGAAACTGTTTAGATTACACATGCACGGTATTTTTTCTAATAGGTATATCCTAGTTCTCCTGCTGTTCAGACTCATTAATTCTGGCTCACTTCACCCGTAGTATACAGATGTTCTTACATATATTTTTTATATACATGGCCAGTTTTAACGTGATATGAACATCACATTTGTTTTCTATGTATTACCCTCAGATTTCGTATTAAGTTTTTATATTTGATGCATATACAACAGCGTGATTTTTATGCATGTTTTGTTTGTAACGTAGCACCTATGAGATGCTAACATGCTGTTCTAACTATATTTTAATATTATGCATATGAAAGATTTAATAATTTTAATAATTGATGTAGTATATCAGCTTTTAAGCGTTTGAGTACAAAGTTACGCTGCCTATGCAGATACACAAATAAAGCGATACTATTGTGCCGCCACGCAATTTTGTCACTGAAATTTGCTATTGCCATGATTGAAGGCAATAATGTTTTTATGCTTAAGAGTTAATTTTATTTGATTTATAGGATTTAGGATACATTATGTACTGATTTTACGAATGTGCTTACGCTCATGTCTATGTTATGATGTCAAAGTGAGTTCCGGTTGTATTCGGAAATTGTGCACATAAAGGTTTTAACCAATGAGAACAAATAATTTAGTATTTAAACAGGTGTTTGAACTTTGTTTAAGTGTGAAACAGTCTGAAGAAGCTGAATGGCGAAAGCGCTCACTGTTAATAAAAGAAGTTTACTCCACATTGCTGTTCCAGCGTGGTGATTATTATTATCAAGACAGTTAAGACTTTGAAAAGACTTGCGTTTGAAAAGAACTGTGTTTGTGCCATTGGACACCAGCGACCGTTGTTTTCCGTTAGATACATTAGTAAGGTGTATTCATATCATTAAAATATACATACATAATATAACCATCAGATGTGTAGCAACAAATGTGCCTAAGTAAACAAAATACAAAATTACAAAACATATATTCCCAGTAGCCCTCCTATATACATCTGAAAACAAAAATATAATTTTCTAAGAAATGAGTTCAAGGGAATGTATAACTTATAACATGACTCTTCAGTGGTTATATGATTAATTAAATGCAACCTGACTTTATATGAAAATCCTCCCACTTTAGGCCAAACTCCTTATTCCCATGTCCTAATCCGAAGTAGTACCAAAGCTCCAGAACTTGTCCTTTAAAGAAAATAAATTTCTCCCTCCCTAACCCCTGTACTAATTACAATCTCCTCTTTTGCAGCCTTTTTACAGAAGATGTTACAAAACTACAAACGTCCTCTAAATAAAGTGCATATCCATTGTTAAATCAGATTCGTATCTGATAAATTAGGACAATGTGTATAGTGCATCATATGTAATACAATAAAATACAATTAAAAAAAACTCAGGCAAAAACAATGTGCCTTTACTTGCCTTCCTAGAGGGACCAAAATTCCTACATGAAGCAGACTTAAAAGAAATCAAATCATCACAAATGATTGCAAACTGTGGAAGAAAGTTCCACTGAGCAGCATATCTTTCCAAGAACCAGTTTGTTGTTCTATTATTTTTGTAATACAATCTTAACAATTATAATGATACAGGTTTTCTATTTTTTCAGGCTTAGATATCCTAATTAAAAATTCTTTGCTGGTTTTGCAGACTTGCAGTAGGTCTACTTGGCTGTTTAAAATGTATTGAGTATCAGTCTGTCTTGTGTAACCTCTCCTCAAATTCTAGCATCTCATAACCACACATTAGCTGCTGTATGGTATGTTATCCCACTTCATCTGTCTATTTTTACAAACATGGGTGGCAGAGAAGGTTTGAGCAAAGGCAAGTTTCATTTTGGATAACAGTTGTGGTAATTCAGTGACCCAAGGGAAATGGAAAATTTGGGGTCTTCTTCTTACATTATATAAAGATGGGAAGATTGTTGGACAATAGCAATATGTTTGATGATTAGATCATACTGCAAAAAGTGAAATGAAGTGGATCTTAGTGGGTGTGAATATTCTGAAAAAATAGAGCACTGATATTGCAGAGGCAGTCACAAACAGGGATTCACCTTATATTCTACTGAAGTTAGGATACTGGGCGTTAATGGACAGTAATTGTTCTTTCAAAGCAGCAGTGCATTTTGATTCAAGCTGCATGTATTTTGGATAGGAGTTCATTGAGCCAGATTCAACTATTTGACATGAGGAATCATCCTGAGAAAGGTTGCTATAGTATTTGGATAAATTCATAGAATTCATAGTGAATTCATAGATTAGTACTAAGCTAACTGCCCTTGCGGGCCATTGTAAGCCTAGCCAATTATCCCTTGTGAGACTCAAACCCTGCACCTTGTGTTTGTAAGGCAAACACCTTACCCATTAGGCCACCCTCCCAACCCTATAAATAAACAGCCTCTGCAAGGCTCAAACCCAGGACCATGCACACCATAGACAAAGTGATTTACTACTAAGCCATGTCAACTATATAAATGTGTATGCGATTTGGTACAGTCACATAGTGCAAAGCTGGAAATACTTTCTTATTTCTGTTATACGATCATTATGACCATTGCCACTATGATTTTGAGTTTTATGTGTGTGTGCATTACGCTAACCTTAATCATTAGGATTTCAATCATTTTAAGAATAATTGTATAATGTTGTACAATTGTTGTGAATGAGAAGTGGGGCTAGAGAGGGGCGAAGGAGGCATCTGCCCTGGGCACAGTGTGTTAAAAGCACAATCGGTACATGTCAATTGGTCTGTAGTGCAGCTCCAGTATTTATTTCTGTACCAACATTTCTGAATGCCAGTATGGATACTCATACCAATACTGCTTTAGCTGTCTGTCACAAGTGAATCTGTACTTGCTTCAGAGCTTTAAGTGTGGTGTACATTGTAGCAAGTCACTTATTACAAATGTGCCAAGAACTTCCCTGCAAGTTTTAAAATTAGCAGACCTGTTTTGTTTTGTTTTGTTATTCAACTTAGATACTTGGGTTTGAGGAACTTTTTTCTGATCCTCAGCTTAGAGCTGAGGGGTCCCATTTCATGGGGCAACATCAGGTGCTACTAGAGATGACGGGCCCCATACCATGGAGCAGCATCAGGTTCTACTAGAGTTGAGGGGCCCCGTATCATGGAGCAGCATCAGGTGCCACAGTTCTCATCCTAATTCATATTTGTCCACAGAGTGTAGCCTCATCATGGTGGGTGGTGAGAAAGTAAAGGGCACTCTTGTTTAAATTTTTTGACTTTAGATACAAAATGTTAAAGTGCGAAATGGAATAATATTAACAAGGTAGGAGGGCAAGGATGCTTGATATCACTCTATGCAAACAATGCACTGGGAGGTAAATGCTTATTCTTAAAACAAAAATCTAAGAAAAAAAGGTTTGTAAATAAGAAGTTCCTTTGAAAGAGGGGAAATGAGGATGAGGGGTTTAAAACATGAGAAAATGGAATATATGGGAATAAATTCTTTATCAGAAGTATATGATAAGGGTGTTATTTGTTCTTAGAAGGCATAGTATGTTGCATTGCTCATTTGTTAAGGTAATGATGGACAATGTGTGTATATAAAAGAGAAAAAGAAGATAAATAGTTTTTTTTTTTTTTACTATTGATATTATTAGCAATTTTAACCTTAATTCAAAAGGTATGATAAAGAAATGAACAGGGATGAATCTGTTGTGTAGACTACGAAAGGAAAGTTATTAGTAGAAGTATGTAGGAAAAGGGACTGTTTATCACAGATTAATCAGAATGCATGCTAATGTCTGGCTGTGGTGCCATTTTGAAATTTTTGGAGTAGGAGGAGAAAAAGAGGGCTTGTTAGTAGGGAGGTGTAGCGGTGCTGGCAAGATGAATTAGTTAGAAAAGTACTTATTTGGAAGTCGAAGGACTTGACAAATAAGCATGGGTTGTGATACTAAGATCAGAGAAGTAATGTTGTTAATTCTTTCGCACCTAGCCTGAGTGGAATTTTACACCTCATGACACCTAAAGTGTTCCTGCTTGGACGACTTTTGCTTAAGATAAAGTTCTGAGAAAGTATCTTTAAGCCTATCTGTAGACACGTATATATCTCAGAAATGACAACATTTAGAAAATAAGTTAAAACATAAATGTTATTCAGTGCACTCTTTCACAGTTGTTGTATTCATATGTCAGCCTGAAATAATAGTAATTTTATATCGAGCAAGTAATATAATTATGCCAAACAAGCATTGATATCACTGTAACCCTAGTAGACTGATCCCAGTTATCAGGATGACTTTTATTCATGCATAAATTATTTCCATTTAGCAGTAAAGCAGTTGTGCAGATGCCACTTCATTTCTGAGATATTCACATAATTACGAAGGGTATGCATATTTGTATATTTGCATATTTAATGGACAAATAAGTGTAAATATCTACAAAGTTGTGATAGAAACTATCAGTACAAAGATTTTGAGCATTGTGTATACTTTCATTTGATACTATGGAGCATTAAATAAATGTTATTAATACAATTATGAAAATATACCTTACATTTATAATATTTCAAGAAAAAAATCTAATGTTTTGTTGTACCAAGTACCCTATTATTCTGAGAAGTTATTGACCTCTCTGATGACTCAATATTTGAAATGCTGACTCATAATCTTTCTAAGTGGACAATGCCAAAGATATGTGCAACAATATAATTATGCTCATATGCATATTTTATTGCTGAACAAGTATAAATATGTGCAAAATGATAATAGTCAGACATTAGGTATCAACGATAACTTTTTCAGGGTGATGTAAACTTTCGTTTTATACAGAGAAGCAAAATGCAGTCACCTAATGGTTCCAGTTATTCATGTAATTATTAACACAATGCCATACATTCATAACGTTTCTATCAAACAAGTCACATTTTTAAGTTATTAAGTACTTCACTGGTCTGAGGAACCAGTGATGACCTTTCTGGTATTTGGGAATGTGAAACACTGACTTGCAATTTGTCCACATGGACAATGCCAGAAATATGCACAGAAATATAATTATGCTCATATACATATGTTATTACTAAAATCTTTTATAACATAATGTAAACTTTTATCTGATTTGGCATGCTTTCATCTGATTTTACACATGAAGTACCTTGAACATATGCATGAATTAGACAGTATGGCAGCAGTATAATACTATCATGTACAAATGTATACATAATAATGAGACAGACTGAGATGCAGGGGCATTTGGCATTCATTTATTGATAACAAATTATGTATTTATGTTCATTGTTGCTGTTGTTTGCTGTGCACCAGAAGGATGGATAGTTCCATAATGACAACCTTCCTCAGGTGTATTAGGACGTAATCAATACCCTCATTCATCTAATGTACCCAATCATGCTTGTATAGTTCAGGCGATGCCAGTTATGTGAAGGTGCCTGTATGCTGACCATCCAACAGCAGAATCTTCACCTAGCCATTGGCCAGCCTCTGCACTCTTTCTGCTGTTTTGTGTTTCACAGTGCCCCTCCATTCAAGGTGCTATATGAGGTCTGACCAAATAAAAAGTGGCAGCTTTCTTATTTTTGTTAGATTGACTGGTATCTGGAGATGAAAACAGTGAATAAATGATATACTGTGGTTAAATAAAAAGGGCCTTTAGGCTACAAGAGTCATGCTCAATATTTTAGATCACTTTTCTTTGAAGGTCATTAAGGAAGCAGATAAACAGTAAAAAACTCAAGCTGTTACACAGACAAAATTTCTCCAAAGCTCAACTGGCATGTTTTGAACTGAGAATGGTAAAGGGATGAATAAAGCAGCAAGCAACACTTGGTATTTATAGGTGTTTTATGGCACTGGTCATAGGTGGAGGGAATGGTTGTGCAAAACCAGAAGCAGTTCATATATGTATAGAATGGAAGTTAATGAAAACAGTAGCCAGGAAAAGAAAAGAACAAAAGTGCAAAAAAAAGAAAATGTTATGATTTCTGTTAGACTGAGCTTCCCACAGAAGGTTATTGTCTACAGACTGGAATGTTAGAACAGTGAGGTGCAAGTGAAGGAGTATATTACTTTAAAATGTACTATCTTATAATTAAAATAAAAGATTCATTATACATGGAAATATAATGCATATTCATAATAGCATGTTAAGCTGCTACATTACCATAAATGTTCATTAAGGAATAACTGTTTCCTACAATATTAATGTTTCTATAGTTAGTAAACCTACACAAATATAAGAGATAGTCAGAACTTCCTTTAGAATGATGAATATATAATCTTGGTATACATTGATATTTATATACCATTTGATAAGCGTGAAATGTTTTTTTTCTCTTTTCTGGTCCAATTGATCCACTGCCTTTTGGGGCCAGTCAATTACTCCAAAACTGTAAGTTAGAACAGGAAGAGGAAATTGGTTTATAGCCTGGACTTTGTTCCTAGCTGTCATGGTTGTTTTCAGTATTAATTTTAGCCTTTTAAATATTTTTTATTGAGTTTTGTTTGCAATTATTCATGTTTTATAGACAATCTTTCACCAGTTCCCAAATATTTATACAATCCCTCCTGTTCAAGTTCCTTTATATCACATTCCTTTCCCAGACTGATATTTTATTGGTGCTGAAGATTTCCTGCTTTAAATATTGCTTCCGTACATTTATCGAAATCAAATGACATTCTTTTATCATCTGAGAAACTTTTGATCACTTCAAGTTGTGCTTTTAGCTCATCATCCAATGAACTATACTTATTTAAATCATCCCACAAAAAGAAGATAAGACGTCTTTACACTTTGTTGTTGTCTGGGAGACATATTGTAACCATTGCTACAATAAAAGTGTGTTCTGACAGTGGATTTGTGTTTTTGTGAAGCTAATCTTTTAAGTAGACAGCTTGATGGATTAAGGGCAAGAGAAAAGAGCAATTGTGACAGAGTCACCCTGGAAAATACCCCTCTGAATTTTTATTATGAGATAATAATTTGTCCTTTATCATGGCTTAGCTGCAAAGTGGTTTGCCACTGTTTCATGGTCACTATAATGCAATTGATCAATGTATGATGTATTTTATACATCTGTAAGTGCTCCTTTATTTATGAATTGGGATGCTGTCAAATGTTTTTTGCAATCTTTATTATTATTTATTTATTTATTTTACATTTGTTGACCGGGCTAGTCTAGCTGGATATATGTCCATTTTCAGTAGAGGCCCGAGGAGAAAAGCTCAGAGAAAAAGAAAACAGTTTATACAAAATGCAAATAGATAACTGTACATTCAAAAACAATTAGATAACTATAAACTCATGTACAGTTGTTATTTCAGCAGCAGTAAGCAGATAGTGTAACACTATGAAGATTTTTGTTTCAGTCATTTGGAGCAACAGTTAGCATAGAGAAATAGAAGCATTAGTCAGTTAACTTATTGTGTCGAGGAAATTGACACAGCACAGTGATGGGTATGAAGAGAGCAAATTATTTATATTTTTAGAAGAGAAAGCAGAAGAAAAGGTAAGAGAATTGATGTAAAAAGGCTAAAGGCAAGGGAAGATAGTATCAGTCGGGCTTAGTGCATGAGCAAAGCCATTGGGATTTTAAGAAAATTCTTAATTGGTTCCTGAAAAGATGGGTGGATGTAGTAGAAGTTAGTTCAGTTGGGAGTTTGTTCCATGTTTTACCAACAGAGTTAGAAAACAGACAATCTCGATTTATTTTTAGATTTTAAGGTGGCTACTTGTAACCTATTTGCGGAACATAGGTTTGGAAGATTTTGATAAGAATTGAGGAGGTTACCAAGTATAGGTGTATTTGTGGGATGGTGTAAGATCTTGTGGATGAAGGTGAGCTGCTGGTAGAGTAGCTGATTTTGTATTTCCAGCCATCCTAGTAGTTTTAGATTTTGGCAGTGGTGGGTTCTAAATGGGGTACCTGTGACAAATCTGGCTATATTGTTGTAAGAAGTTGCCAGTTTATTTAAATTGCTTTTGGTTAGGTTTGTGTATATGGGGGAGGCATAGAGACGGGTTGAAATCAGATGAGTTTGAGCAATAGTAATCTTGGCTGAGGCTGTGAGAAATGGTTTTGAGTTTATACAGGAAACCAAGTTTTCTATTTGCAGATTTAATAGTTAGGTTAATGTGTGTGTCAAAGTTGAGATTATTATCTATTGTTACACCTAGGAGTTTAGTGGTATGACAGTAGCATTATTAGCGGTAAGTAAGAGACTGAGTGGAGGGGTCTTCTGTGTGGGCGTAAACAGTAGTAGTTTTGGGTTTTTTTGGGTTCAAGAGGAGACATCGTTGGTGGAACCATTTTTCCACTAAGGTGAATACAGTCTGTGTCCTGTTTTGGAGTTCAGTTGGAGAGGAAGCAGCACAGATTAAAGTTGAATCATCGGCATATTGTATGCAGGTAGTTTGGGGAAGGGAGGTTTTCAGATCATTAATGAAAATACTAAAGAGGAGTGAACCCAAACTAGATCCTTGTGGGACTCCAAGTGTGATCGGGAGCTGGGAGGATAAGTTGTTCTCCCAGCGCACTGCTTGTTGTCTATTTTCAAGGTATGAATGAAACTATGTAACTGCTTGAGTATCAATTGAAAGAGATTTGAGAATATTTGATAGTAATTGGTGGTTCACCATATCAAAGGCCTTGGAGAGGTCTATAAGGAGAGCTGAAGAGAGTAGGTTACTATTTCTATTTTTATTAATGCTGTCAGTAAAGGACAGGAGTGCAGTGGTAATGCTGTGGAAAGGCCTGAAACCATGTTGACAGTCCACTAATAGGTTATTTTCAAGGAGGTGATGCAGTAGTTGACGGTGAATAAATCTCTTAATAACTTTTGCAAGGAGTGAGAGGAGGGCTATAGGGTGGAAGTTTGAGAGTTCATTTCATAAATTCAAATGCCATGGAACAACTAGTCACCGTTCCCACAAGAGGAGAAAATATACTAGATCTCATCATCACAAACATGGGGACAAAATGCTCCACACCGGAAGTATATCCCTCATTGGTGAGATCAGATCACAAACTTTTCTCACTGGAAATCCACATCCCGCCCCCACCCCAAACAAAAAAGACCACAGTGAAGAACTTCTCTAAAGCAAACTTCACACTACTCAAGACTGGTGTGGTATCCTTCAAGGCCCCGAAGCCAGTGGAAACCACAATCCAAGCTGTGGAAGCCCTTACAAATGCCTTCTACGAACACCTCCAGGACTGCATGGATCAGGCAATCCCTAATAAAACCAAGACTCTTTCCACCAAGGGCAAACATCCAGTCTGGTGGACCCCAGCCATAAACAAACTTTACAATAAGAGGAGAAAGCTGTTACATGATAGAGCAAAATCCATAAAAGAGAAGACACCCTTGATCATTATTAGTAAAAAAATATGAGCACTCATAAAATCATCCAAGGCCAACTTTGAGAGAAAAATTGCAATAGATTCAAAAGACAATCATAAGGCCTTCTTCAGCTATGTTAGAAACCTGGGTGGAAACTCCCAGATATGCGCAGAATTAGTCCAAAATAATACAAAAATCACTGAACCCACAGACATTGCCAACATACTGGCAGACAGGTTCAGTGCAAACTTCAACCCCCTCTCCCCCCGAAAAAGAGAGATAAATATCCCAGCAGAGTGTAGCCTCCCAGACATCTCAAATGCGCAGGTGAAAGCTGCTCTCTCTAAAGCTAAAAACACAGCATCAATGGGACCGGATGGCGTCCCCGGCTGTGTGCTACACAAACTCAACGAGGAACTAAACCCACATATAAGGCAGCTGTTTAATCTTAGCCTTACCACAGGATACGTGCCCAAGGAGTGGCGTACGGCAACTGTGGTCCCACTCCACAAAGGCGGTGCCTCTATGGACCCTGGTAATTACCGCCCCATAAGCTTAACAAGCCTGGTCTGCAAAGCTATGGAGAGGATCATAATGGAACTCATAAACAAAGACATAGGGGACTTGCAGACATTGGACCCGACCCAGTTTGGCTTTGTCAAGGGCAGATCATGCCATTTGAACTTGATCGACTTCTTCAAAACAGTCACCGAGGCCATTGATGAGGGAAAGGCAGTCCATACAGCCTACCTTGACCTTGCAAAAGCTTTCTACACAATACCCCACTCAGGTATTATAGAGAAACTTACCAGCTTAAATGTAAACCCATATGTCACAAGATGGGTTGCAAACTGGCTAAAGGACAGAACCCACAGGGTTAGAGTTGCTGGCGCCATGTCATACTCCAAGCCGGTCACAAGTGGTGTCCCACAGGGCTCAGTCCTTGGCCCCCTGTTGTTCGGCATCTACTTCTCAGAAGTACAGGCAAACATAGGAGGAATATGGCTGACAAAGTTTGCAGATGACTGCAAACTGGGCACCATAGTAGAAAGTACATCGGACACAGATATCCTTCAGAGGGGTCTCACGGAAACTGATAACTGGTGCCAGAGCCATGGCCTGAAGTTAAATGCCAAAAAATGTATAGTCATACCCTTCGGGAAAAACAAGGTAACCCCAAGCTACCATATAGGTGGCAATCCATTAAGCACAGAAGAGGTTATCAGGGACCTGGGGACCCAGGCTGACAGTGGCCTTTCTTTTGACACTCACATTGCTAAAGTGGTTAGAAAGACCTTCTACATTGCCCACCTGATCATGAAGGGATTCACATCCAGATCAAGTGAGGTCATTGTTCCCCATGTACTCTTCACTTATCAGACCAATGATCGAGTACAATGCCCCATTCGGGATGTATCTCACCTGACACCTGCAGCAATTGGAGAGACCCCAAAAGTTCCTCACCAAAAGGATAAAGGGACTCCAAAATCTGTCATATGCTGCCAGACTGAAGAAACTCCAGCTCTATTCAGTCGCATACCGCCTGCTCAGAGGTGACCTGTGCCTGACATACAAGGCCATGTCCAACCCGGAATTAATGGGCATGCTCCACCTCAAAAAATCCAAATCTACCAGATCCACCAGAGCAAGTGACTTAAACCTTAGCATGGATATAAATAGGACATGCTGGAGGGATAGATTTGTCACCCAGAGACTCCCTATGCTGTGGAATAAAATCCCGGTCCATGTGAGGCAGAGCACCTCGCTGGCTCTGTTCAAGAGAAATCTTGACCAGTGGATGGGAGATCGTAGGTTTACCCCGGGAATCATCTCTGTGTCACCGCTGGACAGAGGCACAGCAAACTAATGGGCACAGTATTTTTTAACATAAGGGGTGGCGTAAGCCACAAAACTTTGGGCTAGGCTTATAAATGCCTTAGGTCAGATAGCCTAGTATAAACCTATGAACCTATGAACCTATTTGAGTTGCCTTCCTTATGCAAGGGGATAATATGTGAGATTTTCCAGAGAGATGGGATGTAGGATTCTGTAATGGTTCAATTTATGAGGATGGAGATTGGGTAGACTAGTACTCCTGCTGTAGTTTGCAGTTATTCAAATGGGAGGAGATCAACTGATGGTGTACATGGTTTTAGTTTAAGAAGTAGAGTGTGAATGAGGGATGTGGGAATGGGCTGAAGATGAAAAGTTTGGGGTAGATTGGTCAGCGGAGGAGATTCTGTGGTGGTGACAGGTGGTAAGGTGTTAGCTAGGGATTGGACAGTTTCAGAGAAAAATGTATTAAATGTGTCAGCAATTTGGTTGGGAGGGCTTTGAGTTAGGTTAGAGGGGGTAGGAGTTTTGGAATGACCTGGATGCAGCAGTTTGTTGATTCCTGACCAGAACTTTTGTGGGTTTTGCTGTTGGGTTTGTTGGAGTTTGAGGTAGTAGTTTTTTTGTCAAAGACTATAGCTCTTTTTGTGGCATTTCAAAGCTGTCTAAAGTTTAGGTGATCTATTTGGTATTTTGTTTTCCTCCATTTGGACCAGATTTTATTTCTTAGTCTAATACTGTGCCTAGTCTCATTAGAGAGCCAGGGAGCAAGTTTGTTTTTAGTTCTGACAGTACAAGAGGGAGCATGGTTATCAAGGATTTGCAGAAATTTATTGTTAAAGAAAGAGACTGCTTCATCAAGAGGCAGGCATTTTAGGGGTGACCAGTTGCATGCTTTGTGCTCTGCTTGGAAGTTCACTGAGTTGAATTTTTTTTTGTTATGGGTTGTTCTAAATATTGTTTTATTGGGAATGGTGGTCTTTATTCTAGTTATGAAGGTAAGGGAATGGTCACTAATTTCATCGGGAAGAATGCCAGTTTTATAATTGAGGGGGTTGCTGTTAACTAGTATCCAATCTAAGGTAGTTTGTTTCTTGCTAGGTTTTTGGGTCCTGGTAGGAAATGTAATGGTTTGGTGAAAGCCAAATAGGTTTATATGAGTAGTAGGTTTGGGAGAGGTACAACCATTACAATCAATATTAAAATCGCCAAGGAGTATGGTTTCTTGTGGGAGGGTCATTGAGAGCCAGCTGAGGGTATTTTAAAGAGTATTAATGTTATTTCCTGGGGGGATATATGAGCAAATAATGTATATAGATTTATTAGCATTTATTTGGAGCTTAGCGGTTAAAATCTCAATATTAGAAGGTGATGGTGGATGAATGTCTATTGAGGTGACCTTCAATACAGATTTAAACAGTAAAGCCACCCCACCACCCTTTTTATTTAGATGGTCAAGTTGGAGTATGTTATACCCTGGTGGAATTATATTGTTGTCTTTAGTTATGGGTTTGAGCCAAGTTTCAGTTAGGCATAAGATGTCAAAAGAACAGGTGTCTAATAGGGCATGAAGTTGTGTACTTTTATTGTTTAAGCTATGTATGTTAAGGTGGCCTATAAAGAGAGAGAATAGGGTTTTGGTGGGGTTGTTAGAAGGGGAAATATTGGCTGATGAGGAGTTGGTAGTGGTAGTGTAAGGCCCTGGGTTAGGATGAATGTCATCGTGTTGAAGTAGACCTAGTTGAAGATGATATTTAAGTTTGAAGACTTTAAAGAATATAGGCTATTCCTTTTTGATGTGGAAATATTTAGTATGGGATAATCTGGGAAACTGTGGAAGAAGGTAGGATGATGAGGATGTTATGTTAATATGGGTGTGAGAAGCTGTAAGAGAGAATGGGGTTGTTTGCCTTGTAGGGTGTTGAAATCTAGTAAAGCTTAGGGCTTCATAGTAGCTTAAGCTGTAAGATATTAGAGTGGTAAGACATACAGACCAGAGGAGTACTTTAAAGTGTATTGGCCTGCTGGGGCTAGTCATTGTTTGGCATATAAGATAGGTAAAACAGGTCAATTAGGATGTAGAGTAGGCCAGTGAAGGGGTGGAGCTGCTAGAGGAATTAGGGAGAGGAAGGAAAAAACAGGGGTAAAATATTTAATTGTTTAACTGTTTAATGAGATAATGTAGGCTATTGGTTGGGAATGTGGCTATGGAATTATAAGGTCAGGTGCTCTGGGGTGGGTGAGATTTGGGGGTAGGGTAGGGGTGCAGAGTGAGCCCGCAGGGTGAATGGAGTTGGTAGAGCCAAAGGATGGACAAGCCACAGCAGTGAAAAAACAATATGTCACTGTACAAGACTACAGTTAAAAGGTAGGTAATTGCTAAAGAGGGCTTGCAGAATAAAAACAGAAGAAATGCAAGTTGGGCAGGGCAAGGGATAATTTAGGAGTGCCAGGCAAAGAGTAGTGAAAAAAATGGGTAAAATAGCTGAATGATAGATATTTAACTGAGTTTGGAATGAAACAGGTGAAAAGGTAAGGTATGCTATGGTAAAGGTATAGGGTGCCACCTAGTGGTGACAGGGGGAATGCCAGCAGAGAAGAGTCCTTCACAGAAAAATATTGGTAAAGTAGCTTTGTAATTAAGAGAACAATATTTATAAGAGCCTGGCTAGGCTGGGGGTACAAGCGGTCTGCAGATGGCTGCTTATTGCATGCTAGTAGGGCGTAGTACTAAGCTCTTAACAGAAATAGTTAACTAAATGCAAACATCACAGTATAAGGTTATGTACACTGAGTTTGTTTTGCTTTTAATGAAGGGATTTTCATTCCAAGGGGCACAGTGAGAGTAGGAGTCTTCACCGGATCCCTGGAGATGATATTCCTTCCAGTGGTTTCTGTGGGTCTATAGATTCTTTGGTGGATATTAATGTTTTTTCCTGGGCAGGAGAGAGTGGGAGCCCACAGGTAATAGATTGTAAAAAAAGAAGGACAAGATAATTAGTGAGAGTCAGGTACTGTATTAGAGGTAGGAGGGAGAGGATAGTGCAAATGAGCAATGAGATATAGCTAGACGAGAAGGGAAGAAAAATACCTTTAGGAGATTAATACAGATGTGAGTGTAGGTGGGGGTACCATAACAGCTAAAAGAAACAAGAGTGAAAGTCCCCTTTCTGATCCTGGAATGGTATGCAAGGGCAGGAAAAGAGAAAAGAAAAAGTGCTTTGCGCACAACCAACACCGTGGCCGCACACAGGCAAAAGTTGGATATCAGCTAGTTTTCAGATAGGGTAGCGTGTGGAATACAGTGAAAGGACAGCAGTAGCAGAAAGGAAAACAAGGTACAAGCAAACAATATTATGAATATCAAACAGGCAGTATCACTTCCTTCTGTTATTAATTAAATCATGTAGGTAAAAAACAGTTAAATGTGTCCAGGAAACTTAACTTAATACACAGGATTATTTGCAATCAGGAGACTGGGTCACATGCAGGGTCTTAACAGACATAGATAAATTAGTCAACAAAACTTGTCTTTAGATAAGCAGCCACTGTTGTAACAAATAATGCAGGGTAAAAGCAAATAATGATGTACATGACCATATCTAACTGGACGCTTATATACACAAGTGTAACAGGCCAGAAGCAGACAGTACTGAGCGTGTGCTGCCATGCATTATAAGAGTGGTATTAACAGTCTGTGCTCAACAGTTCCATGCAGTCAGCACTTATAAGTTAAATTGCTTGTAACAGTTGCCAGCATTGGATGTTAAATACAGTACAATAGCTATGAAGCGTTAGTTCTAGTTACAGTTTCCAGCATTGGTTAGTAAATACAGTACAATAGCTGTTAAACGTACGCAATTAAACAACTATGGCAGGTTAAAAAATGCTGACAGTACTGAGCGTGTGCTGCCACACATTACAAAATGATGCTAACAGTCTGTGCATGGCTATTAAGAGCATTCCATGCCAATAGGTAGTGGTACTGGGTACTTTATATGCAGTACTTAGATTATTCCCCTTTTTACAATTCTCCATGACTTTATTTAACAACAAATGATCCTTTGTTCCATATGACTTTCTTTTGTTACCCATTTGTTCTAGTGCCATGATTGAGATTTCTTCTAAATGACTATAAACTCTGATAGCATCAGTTCCAGTATACTTCTCCAAAATGTGTCTTTTTATTATTTTGGTGGTGTTTCTGTTCCTTTTTCTTTGTTTCCCGATTCTCTACAAAAATTTTGCGGATTATCAATGAACTTTTTATTTTTTACTTTTCCTTTATATTTCACTGCATTTTCTGCCTGCGCTGATATTTTTAGTTTATTATTTCAATGGTGTATGATAGATCATGGTCTGCTCTAATACTGCATGTTGCTTTTATCATATTTATCTTTCTAAGTATTTTTGTTGATCTGTTCCCTCTTCTCTAGTGGCACTTCTTGTCTTAATTACTTTATAGGTTTCCTTATTCGATTCTTCCATGATGGCATTTGATTTCTTCCTTTCCTTTCCCTTACTACCCTGTGTTTTTGTGGTAAGACTTTATCTGTTATTAATTTACCTGCATAGTAACATATTCTACTTATTTCTGTTATATCGCATGATTTTCTATGAACAGTCTTGACTACTGTGTTCATTTGTTGTATCAGACTTCTAACATCTGGGGTCTTACTGACTTTCTGTAATCTATGTCTTTCTTTGATGTTAATATGTCAATCCATCTCCATTAAATCAAGCAACTCTTCACGTAGATCATTTTCTTCTAAACTGAGGGCACATTTTTTGTTCTCCATTTCCTTTGTGCATTCAAACAGAAAGTTCCAGAACATCCTCCTGTGACATATTCTCTTCAGCTGTATCCTGCATCATCTATTCCTCTTTCATATGGAAATATTGGAATTGACATTCTTTTATCATCTGAGAAACTTTTGATCACTTCCAGTTGTGCTTTCAGCTCCTCATCTGATGAACTATACTTATTTAAATCATCCACAAAAAGAAGATACGATGTTTTACACTTTGTTGCTGTCTGGGAGCCATATTGTAACAATTGCTACTGTATAGTTCAGGTGATCTGGCCTATCACTCCACAAAATTGACTGCATCAGTTTCCACCATTTCCTGTTCCTTCCTTTGCTGTACAACTCCAACTGAACAATGTAAAATGTCCCATACAACAACTGACCACTCTGATCATTAGCATCTATAGATCTCCAGTGCAAGAAGATTCACTTAGTGCTGCACATAAGGGAATCTCTTGGCATTGCATAGAAAAAGTTCCATACAATAGTAGACTAGTCTGATCACTAACATCTGCAGACATCCAGTGCAGGAAGACAAAAGCACACTGTTCTGTCTTTTTAAGTTCTATCCCAACATCCAGCATAGCAAGACTTGCTCATTGATACACTGTACAGTTCATTGATATCTCCCAGACATCTACTACAGAAAGGCATTTACAGTTACCACACACCATAGTCTAGTAACTGATGACAGTTGCAGTGGGGCCATTTAGTTTCATAGGTTCATAAATTGTTACTAAGCTAATGACCACTAGGGCCCTTACACACCTAGCTGCACATTCCATACCATTTTGGTCCCAAACACCTTGGTCATCTTTGGGGAGGCATGTTAGAAGGGAGGTAACTAAGGATTTGTGGGGGTAGGGCTGTTAGCAAGGATAATACTTTTCCTATTGATGGCCTTTGTCCATAAGGGACATGGGGCAAGACCTGGGGTAAATGTATGATTTTCCATCCAGTTGTCAATGCTTTGTTTGAACAGGGCAGGGATGCACTGTGTTTTACATGGATGGGGAGACTATTCCATAGTGTGGGGATCCTTTGGGAAAAATATGTATCTCTCCAGCACATTCTTTTTATGTCACAGGCAAAGTTCAGACCCCTGTTTATAGTATTTGTGGTGCTGTTTGTTTTGACCATGTGCAACAGATCCCTCAGGGCTGGGTCTGAGAGTCTGAAGCCTGTAATCCAGGATAAGATCCCCTCTCAGCAGCCTGTAGGAGACTGGATACAGAAAAAGAGACTTTAGGCAATCATTGCAAGGTAGGGTATACATGACCTTAATTCTACTGGTGAGAAACCTTGAGAACCTGGTGTTTCAACTGCTGCAACTGGTTAGATACATGTCAAAAGGGACATTGTATACACTGATAGGCCTGAGTAGACTGGTACTATAACTTCCAAGGACCTAGATGCCATATCCCTTCCTATACATTGGGCAATATAGAATGATTTTCTTATTTTCTTAGCTACGTGATGGTCAAAGACCAGATTGCTGTCTACAAATGTTCCCAGATCCCTAACTACTGGTTAACTCTTAGGGGCCTTTTATCAATGGAGTAATTAACTATGGCTAACAGTTTCCCAAAGGGCATTATAATGCATTTCTTGGCATTGAGTTTTAGGCCATGGCTTTGGCTCCAGACATTTGTCTATGTTAAACCCACTTGCAAGATGTTGATGTCTTGGGAAAATCTATAGTAGCTCCCAATTTATAGCCATCTGCAAATTTTGGGAGCAAGAGGCTTGAACGTGTTAGCCTTGACTTCTGAAAAATAGATGGCAAACAGAAGCTAACCCAGAATGGAGCCCTGGTTTACTCTGCTGGTGAATAATCCATTGGTGGAGGTGGTCTCACAGATCCTGACTTGGGCCCTGTCTGTGAGCCAGGCAGCAATTCAGCGAGTTATGTAAGGACTTACTCCTAGCTCAGAGAGCTTGTCAGCAGTGTCTCAGTGGAGTATTTTATGGAATGCCTTAGCCAGCTCAAGAGATGCAGTTTGCATTGTTTTACACTTTTCAGTTGCCTTAGTGACCATTTCAAAGATGTCTACCAAGTTAAGTAGACTTAATCAAACTGGGATGGGTCTATTGTATGTAGGTTGCCAATGTCTTTGTTTATTATTTCCATGATAATTCATTACATAGTTTTGCAGATTAAGCTTGTCAGACTGATGGGCCTATAGTTCATGCAATATGTTGCAAGGTTGTAGTTGATGAGTACCTCAAGTGGGCTTGATAGGTTGTGTTTTAGACTGTTCAGGAGGCAATCAGGAATGTTGTTGGGACCCATAGAGGTGGTATTCTTGGCTTAAGCAAGTGCAGCTAACACCTGGTCCATGCTGATAGCCAGAGGAAGTATTTTGTAGGGGATTTCATCTAGTAAAGCTGAAGGATTGGTGAGGGTGAAGTTTGAGCTGAATTTATAAGCCAGTAGATTTGTTGTCGCCCTCATCAGTGAAGATGGTACCATTCATCACCAGTTCACTACTCATGCCTAGCTAGGCCTGTGTTTTCACCAGGTAGCCTTGGCTTTAGGCTTTCACCACCTTATTGCCAGAGTGTGTGCTGCTTGTTACCACCGGTCAGTGACACCATAAATGATTCCACTGGGGTAAACTAATGATCTTCCCATCCATTGAACAAGATTTCTCCTTGAACAGAGTCAGTGAGGACTCCTGGGATTCACCATAACTGTGTCATAGTCAGGGAGTCTCTGGGTGATGAATCTGTCCCTCCAGCCATCCTCCAGAGTGTCCTTGTTATCTCTTAAGTGATCTGTTGGTGGATTGCTGGTTGAGGGTGGATTGTTGAGATTAATTGGGTGGTTCATGGGATTTAAGGTTGGGTTGGACATTGCCGATTAGATCATCATGCACATGACTGAATAGAATGTATGTATGCAGAGACTGGGTTTCTTCAGTTCCTTGGTCGTGAGTATGCCTTTATCCTTTTTATTTATCCTTTTGGTGAGGAACTTTAACTTTTTGGTCTCAGGTACTGCAGGTGTGGTCTGAAGGTACATTCGAATGGGTCTGATAAGTGAAGAGTACAGGGATAGATGACCTCTCCTGATCTGGATGACTCCTCTCTGATGATCATGTGATCCTTCATGATCAGATTGGGCTTCATCTTCAGGTCTTGGTACTTCAAAAGAGAAGGTCTTGTTGTCAAAATGGTTGTCCTGGTCCCTGATAACTTCTTTACTGTTAACTGGAACCCCCTATGATTTACCACCTATGTTACCCTTGTTTTTTTAAAGGGTATTATTTTATTAGGAATTTTTTTTTTACATTTCTATTATTAGTTGGCCCATGGTTTCTTTCCAGTTATTCTGACCCATGTCTCTGTCTCTATCTGGTTGTCTCTGTGAGTTGTGTCAATTGTGTCCAGAATTTTTTGTCATCACATCATTTTGTCAGCATCTGCCCCTCAGAAAAAACTCTGTAAAAGAAAAGGGCCCACTTGCCTGCCCTGTAGAGGAGAGCCTACCAGGACACCACCAGAGGACTGACATGGCACCAGCAACTCCTAACCTGCTGTTCTCTCACCTTCCCCCAGTTAGCAACCCCTGTTGTGTCTTGGTTCATATGGTCATCTGTGGGCTTATCATAGCGATGCTGAGTGGGGCTAGGGGTGGGTTTGGTTTTTGTAAGGTAGGGTAAGTGTGTGGTCAAGGTAAGCAAGTCTCATCATAGTTACTATCAATGACTGTTTTGAAGACCCAAATCGTGAGGATCCAGAAGTTACTGAGTTCAAGAGTGCCAGGTGGGATCCAGTCTCTGTAGGTCCAATGATCCAGTGTCTGTAGGTCATTATTTTCTTTATTCATAGCTTTTTGCAGACAAGCTTTTGCAAGCTTGGCTCGTCAATTTTCCAGGGCCGGGGGGAAGCACCCTTTGGTGAGAGGGACCACACAAGGCCGTACACCATTCTTTGGAGGCACCACCATTCTAAGTAAGCTAAGATTAAGGGGCAACAGCAGCCGCAGCCTTGTGGGGTTGAGTTCATGTAGTAGTCTTCAGACAGGGCCGTCCGGGTGTCCCGGGGCTGTCCTTTTTTTTTTTAGAGAGGAGAGCTCACCTCACCATCTGAGATGTTTGGGAGGGGCTAGACTGGTGTGGGATAGATATTTCTCCTTTGGGGAGGGGGGGAGAAATTTGCTTGCACTGAACCTGCCCAGTATGTTTATGGCAATGTGTGTGGGTAGTGATTTTTTTTTTTTTTTGGACTAATTCTGAGCATATCTGGGAGTTTCCACCCAGGTTTAACATAGCTAAAGAAGAAGGTATGATTGTCTTTTGTGTCATTAGCGATTTTTCTCTCAAAGTTGGCCTTGGATGATTTTATGAGTGATCGTAGTTTTTTGCTAGTATTGATCAGAGATGCCTTCCCTTTAGGGATTTTGCTCTGTCATCTATACATCTATACAACTCTGTTGTATATGTTACCTCTACGGTACTAGACACAGCTGAAGAAGGCCTTCTGATTGTCCTTAGCCTGTGAGGCTATCCTGAGCTCATAGTTTGTCTTTTGGGCATAGTTAGATCTCTTATTTTTTTGTTTAGTTGTATAAGGGAGCATTTGTCTGTAAGGGTGTTGCTCCTCTTTTGTTATATACTCTGTTTAGGTGAGGATTCCACAAGTGGAGTTTGTTTTTAGTGCTTGTTTTGGGTTTATTTATGGTAGGTATGGCAGACTCTATGCAGCCATTCACATGTTTGTATAGGGACTCTACGAATAATTCTGCATAGGTAGCTGTAGTCTCATGGTTGGGGTCAGCCTTGAATTTTGACAAACTTAATAGGATGTAGTTTGCCTTTGAATAGTTATTTATTTATTATTTATTTGCTTTTGTTAACCAGGAAAGTCCACTGGTCTGAAATGAGCCCA
Organism: Protopterus annectens; assembly: GCF_019279795.1. Taxonomy (NCBI): domain Eukaryota; kingdom Metazoa; phylum Chordata; order Ceratodontiformes; family Protopteridae; genus Protopterus; species Protopterus annectens. The sequence goes on from NC_056739.1 coordinate 502,873,781, forward strand.
TTTTCAGTGGAGACCCTGGAGAAAAGCTCCAAAAAAAAAAAAAAAACAATGTACATAATTAAGAGATTATTTAGAGAGTTAATAACAGCAGTTAACAATATACAAGAGTAATAACAGCATTTAACAATATACACTCAAATAATATAGGAGTCAGAAGTGACACGATAACGCAGGCAATGTATAGCAACATTTATGGAAGACTTGGGTGCTTGGCAGGTATTCAATAGATCAGACAGATGATGATAATCTGCACTTACACAATTTTTACACACCATGTGAGGCAGGGTGAGGCACTCTGTGCTGTGATTAAGGGTGAGTGCACAATAGGGAGAGTGAAGAAGAGTGTGGGTATCTGAGAGATGAGTCAGATTAGTAATCAGGTGACTGAGACATTGGGGATGGTGCAAGGGCATAGCCAATGAGAGGAGAGATGTTGGTAGAGTGATTTTTTGAATGACGGGACATTATTTGTAGTCCATAGAGAAGGTGGAAGGGCATTCCAGAGTTTAGCTACAGTGAAAGAGTAAGTGTATTGGTCTCAGGAAGTTTAGGTCTCTTAACTTGGATAAGTGATTGGTTTTCAGATCTTAGCAAATGGTTTGGTTGATAAAGAGTCAGAAGTGAAGCCAGGGCTGGGCATTTGGAGGAATTATAGATGAATTTGTGTGGTGTGGCTAGTTGTATGTAAGTTAGGTGTTGTGGGAGTTCTAGCCAGTTCAGAGATTGTAATGAGTGACAGTGGTGGGAGGAATATTTTGCTCTAGTAATGAATTTAGCAATTTTGTTATAGCAGCTCTCCATTTTACTTTCTAATGACAATTGGATGTTTGTCAGAACGGGGGCACCATAGAGGAGAGAAGGTAGGAGAAAAGTTTAGGCAAGTGTTTTTCTAGTAGAGTAGTCTAAAAAGTGTTTATGTCGGTAGAGGGTACCAAGTTTTTGGTGTGTTTTCTTGATGGTGTTGTGGATGTGTTGGTCAAAGGTTAAGTTGTCATCTAAGGTAATGCCAAGTAACTTAGTATGGGAAACTACCTCTAAGGCAGTCTTGTTGGAGGAGAAAATGATGAAATCAGATTTATTAATGGTGGTACTTTTTTTGGGGTCTATATTACAACCGTGAAAGCCCTAGTCAGCAAATACGGAATCATCGACACATATTACCAGAACCGCAAATACACTGAATGCCCTAAACCACGAAATTCAAAATCTCAAACCGTCATAGTCATCTAACCCCACCGCACGCTACATACTACCTACCCAAACAAAATAAATAAAGCACATACGTACACTAACCAAAACCCTACTTCCAACCCTACACTAAACCTTACATACCTTACTATCTGTGCACTTACCTTAACCCACACCCTAACTCTAAAGTCCATAACTATCGCACACTTACCTTATGGAGCTATACCCAAACAAAATAAATAACCCACACACATACATTTAACAAGACCCTACTTCTAACCCTACACTAAACCTTACATACATTACTATCTATGCACTTACCTTAACCCGCACCCTAACCCTAAGGTCCGTAACTATCGCACACTTACCTTACGGAGCCATACCTCAGAAGGGCCAACCATGACGATTCAACATTTTGGATTTCGCGCTTCAGGACGATCAGGGTTTTCATGGTTCGACGTATACATGTTGACGTTTCCATATTCGGGTAAAGTGGACCTTTGCGATTTCAATAGGGAACCCTTTTTTTGGGTGTAAAGAGCAAGAGTTTTGTTTTATTTGGGTTGAGGGTGAGGTAATTATTTGTCATCCAGGTTTTGGATATAGAGAAAGCATTCTGGGTGATGGTCAGAAGTTCGGTTTCAGAGTTACCAGAGCAGATAATAGAAGAATCATCCGCGTATTGAACTACAGATGCATGAGTGAGAGTGGAGTGAAAGTCATTAATAAAAATACGGAAGAGGAGGGGGCCTAAGATGGATCCTTAGGGAACTCCGGTAGAAGTAATGAGAAAAGGAGAGAAAGAGTGCAACCATTTGGCTGGATTTTCTGTGTTGATTTTTGCTTCAAATGAGGGAGCTTTTTAATCCAACATCAATACTGAGGATGTCACATGGGGAAGGGGTGCAACACCCTTCCATGTTGGTCATTACCAGATCTGGTATAGTTGATAAGCTGGTTGAAGTGTGCACTATCTGTTCCATGGTATTTGTGATAATAAAGTCCAGGAAGCATTGTGCCTGTGAGTTTGATGCAGTGTATATTTCCCAGTCTATGAAGTGGTAGTAAAAGTAACCCACGAACAGGGCATTTGGTTGGATGGTGAGTGCCTCTATTAGGTTTAGCAAAGATTAATGAGATTTTAGGGGCATAGATGGTGACCTGTAGATAGCCATGAGATTGCGATGGGCCTTATCTATAGTGACTTGCATGTGGATGAGCTCTGATACAAAGTGGATGATTCTGGAATTTCATAATGTAAAAGCACAGCAAAAGAAGCTTTCAAGTGCAGATCAAAGTCACCAAACAACTAAGTCCCTGACTAATGTGCCATTCTACAAGGAGATGTTGAGGCATACAGAAAAAAAACAACAAACAGAGAAATTACTATTCTTGCCACGAACTTAAATAAATACTTTAAAATGCTAAAACACAGTAGCGACCATTGTACAAATGAAGTGCAAGTGCAGTAAGTCGAGAACATATTTTTATCTTAGCTTGGATGGCTCTGGATTCAGTTGAAACAACCAAACAGCTAAGTCTCTAGCTAATTCACCCTTTTGCAAGCTGATTTGGAGGTACACAGAAGCAGAAAGGCCAACACATAGAAAAATAACTATTTAAAATGTTTAAATAAATGCTTTTAAAATGTTTAAACCCATTCTGATCACTGTATAAAGCAAGTACAAGTACAAGTGAAGTAAATTAAGACAATAATCCTAGCTTTGATGGCTCTAGATACAGTTGAAACACTAGAAAAGAATTGCAGAGCTCTTTGTAAGTGAACCCTGTCCCCACCTGTGGACATTAGACATCCTTGTTATTGCTATTCCTGGTATTTCAATAGCCTTTCTCAAAAACCTTGAATATTAAGGTAAAACACTTCCCTATGTTAACAGATGGCACATCCCTTATACTGCAACCAAAAGCTGTTCCATGGTAGAAGGAAAAAGGGGCAGCACTGACCTTCACTGTTGTTTTAGTATGTTCTGTGGCCCTGCTTGTAGGACCTACAGTGTTATATGCAATGGTTATTAAAGTACAAGGTGTTAATGTTATTGTCTAATGTGTGCAAGAAACTGTACTTAATAGCTATCAGCACCACAGTAATTACAATAAGTTCCAGACTTTTGTTATGAAAAATAAACATTTATTTCTTCAGCAACCCATTATTTCATGGCAACTGACAATGAACAAGTAAACTGTCTTCAATGGCCTACTTTTACCTGTATCAGTACAATGTACAACTTTCATATATGACTTTTTCTTATAAATCCGAATGGTGACATCACAAACAGAACATCATACAACACAGATTATTTTGAAATTCAATAAAACCTGAAAAAAGGTCTTGCTAAACTGCAAATCATGTGATAATTATTAAATTATTAAAATTACTAATACACACTCAACAAAATGTATCAGTTTACTACTTCTGTATATAATTTCCTAAAACAAAAATCTAAGTATACAATTTCTTTAGCTAAAACATCTTATGACCCTATAGAGCATATGAAAATAGAAGTATGCAAATGTGCCACCTACATGTCAATCATTCAGATGATCAATTCAAGAATGTATCAATATTTTTAAGAAAAAATTCACAGGTGTAGATACATATGACATGTGTATTTGTGTGTGTGTGTGTTTGTGTGTGCGTGTGTGTGTGTCTGTGCTTGTGTGTGTGAAAGACAGAGAAATTGAGAGAGTGAACATGTTTGTGTCTATGTGTGTTGGGAAATCTATACTCCAGTGACACCTAATGATGAAATCAAAAACTGTATCATATGTTCATAGGTTCATAGCTTTATACTGTGCTGATAACTGCCAGGGTCTTTACAAATCTAGTTGTGTAACCCAAACTAGTTTAGTCTCCAACGTCCTTGGAGGCGTATATGGTGGGGTATGTTATTAAGGAGGTAACAAAGGGTTATGTGGGGTGGGTATGTTAGTTGGGGATTAATTATCTTACTGTCGACCTCTGTCCATCAGAGCCCCCATGGGGCCAGACTGGGGGTGAAATTGTGATTTGTTATCCAGTGATCAATATTTCATTGGAATAGGATTAGGGAAGAGTTTATTTGATAGCACTGGGATTCTTTAAGACACATAGCGGCCTCTCCAGCATATTCTGTTTATGTCCAAGTAAAGCTCAGGTGCTTGAATGTAGTGTTTCTGGTGCTGTTTGTTTTGTGAGTGCAAGAGTTCCATCAGACCTGGAAATGACAATGCCTTGTAAGTCAGGCAAAGCTCACCTTTCAGTAACCTGTAGGAGACTGAGTACAGAGACATGGCCTTAAGGTGATCTGTATAAGACAGGGTATTCATGCCCAGGAGTCTCCTGGTGAGGAACCTTTGCAGACATTCCAACTGTTGCAAGTGCCTGGTTAGGTACTTGCTAAAGGGGGCGTTGTAGTCACTGATGGGTCAGATAAGGGCTGAGTGGAGTGGTATTCAAACTTCCTTGGACATGGTTGCCATACCCTTGCTTATGAGTTGGGTGACATAGAATGATTTTCTTATTATCCTGGGTATGTGTTGGTTGAAGGCCAGATTACTGTCTACACATGTCTCCAAATCCATGACTATCAGGATCAACTCTTAGGGGTGTTTTATCAATGGAGTAATTAGCTTGAGTTGGTGTTGAGTTTTCATACTTGGCTTTGGCACAAGTCATTTGTTTGTGTTAGACTCTCTTGTAGGGTGTTGCTGTCATGGGGGGAATCTATGATAGCTCCATAGTTACAGTCATCTGCAAACCTTGGGTCAGCCAGAGGTCACTGACATTAGTCTTGACATCCGGGAAATTAATGCCAAGTATGAGCGGACCCAACATGAAGCCCTGGGGTATTACGCTGGTGACTGCTCTACTGGTGGAAGTGGTCTCACTGATCCTAATTTCTAGGGTCCTATCTCTGAGCCAGCCAGCAATCCATTGAGTTATATAAGGACTTATGCCTAGTTCTGTGAGTCTGTCAACAATACCTGACTGGAGTCTTGTATCAAATACCTTGGTCAGGTCAAAGTAGGTGATATGCACTGTTTTCTCCTCATCCATACCTTTGGTGACCCTCTGAAAGAAGTCTGCCAAGCTGAGTAGTCAAGGCCATCTCTTAACAAAGCCAAACTGGGATGAGTACAGTGTTTGTAGGTTGGTCATGCCATTGTTGATCATTTCAATGATAATTAATTCTGTGGCCTTGCATATTAGAGTTGTCAGACACTTCCAGGGGTCAGATTATGGTCCATCCTTCACCTGGCACATGACCTGTTTTGAGGCTGTAGTCTTAGAATGACTCAAGTGGTTCTTCTAAGTCATGTGTTAAGCTATTTAGGAGCCAATTAGGGATGTTGTCAGGGCACATTGAATCAGTGTTTTTGGCATTAGAGAATGCCACAGAGACCTGCTGCCTGTTGATAGTTGATGGGATATGTTAGAAGTGATTTCACAGAGGGTAGGAGGAGTGTGGAATGAAGTTATAGCTAAATGTATCAGCCAGTAGATTCACTATGTTACCCTGGTCTTTGAAGGTTGTGCCATTAACCACCATTTCTGCATGTTGCTGAGTGCTACCTTTAAGGTTTCTGACATAGCTTATGAAGGCCTTGTTATTGTCCTTTACCTGGGAGGCTATCCTGACCTCATAACTGGCCTTGCTGAACTTTATTAGACCTCTTAATTTCTTGTTTATTTGAATCACAGAGCTCTTGCCTCTATGAGAGTTGTTCTTTATGATTTTGGCCATGATGTTTTCTTTTGTCATATACCCTGTTAAGATAAGGATAAAGCTGGGCTTACTTCTGGTGGTTATGACAGCCTCAGTGCAGCCATTTACATGTTTGTACAAGGTTTCTTTAAGTACTTCTGCATAAGCAGCTGTTCTCAGGGTTTGGGGAAGTTATGAATTTTGAAAAATTATATCCAAACATGTTAGATATATCCATTTAATCCAGGGCAAAATAGTGTTTCCAGGTAAATGATTCATCTTTGTTCTTTTGACATCAATACATCCTACCGAACAATTTTATTTAAACTTGTCTGGACTATTCTGTTTGTGCCATGAACATAAATGAAGCCCATGAATGTTTGATAATGTATTCATAATGTGAATTTGATTCCTTATTATATTTGATTCACTTCTCAAATATGTACCTATAACATATGTGATACTTAAATGCAGAGCAAGAACAGATAGCTAAATAAATGACACTTTAACAAGTAGTTAATTGCCTTTCTTTAAGTATTTACTGGAATAAACTCTTGCTTTTGAGCATACATTTGCACAAAGAGAGGTATCCACATGGCAAATATCTTGTTAAGTCTGTGCCATCAAGTGTAGTTGATTCACATTCATGGCCATATTTTTTTTTTGAAAGATGTAAAATAATGTGAAGTTGATTTAGTTTTCCTATATGGAAATGTACATTTGTTGGGTAGTATTTGTTAAAGCTCATTATTCCCTTGTAGGATACTTCAGTGTTGGTCAATAACATCTTCAATTTTATATATTTTGCTGCTATAAGTCATAATGAAAGCATGTTCTTATTTATATGTTTTCTTAAGTTTAACGTAGATCAATAATTCCTCATTTTCCTTGGCCTTAGTGAATTCTTTAGCTGTTTCTATATTTTATGTTGTAGAAATGTCCACACCACTAGACTGAGAATATTATACACTAATTTTGGTTAAATACCAGCCTGAACCATCTGAGATAAGCAATTATTGGTTTTGTTTAGTGTTATTGTGTCAGTGCTACACTTATTTCTGACATTTTTTGTAATCTAAGTTGGAAAAGCTTTGATTAGCGCACTAATGAGAGTGAAGAGGAATTTCACGGCTTCAGGTTGCTAAAGAACCTTAGAGCATGCTGTCTGCTGTTGACCACAGGGTCATTTGAATCTATCTATCTATCTATCTATCTATCTATCTATCTATCTATCTATCTATCTATCTATCTATCTATCTATCTGTGTGTTTTGCAGTTCTCTGCCAGTATAAGTTAATTGATTTTACTTAGTATGTGGCTTGTTCGCTCAGAGCTGCTCAATGCGTATCATTAATAGCACTGGACTGAGACAAGACTATTACTCAGTGATTTTGACTAACTACCACCCTGAACCATCTGAGTTTAGTACGCATTGTATTTATGCAGTGTTACTTTGTTAACTATGTACTTAATTCTGGCAATTTTTCTAATCAACATTGGAAATGTTTTGGTTACCACTCTATTGAGAGTAGAGATGAACCGAGCCATTTCTAGTCTTCTGATTGCTAAACAATCTCAGAAAGTGTGCTGTTTTGCTATTGGCAAGATGGTCATTTGAGATATTTTTGGAATTTCTCTTTCTATTTAAGTTAAAAAACATTTGAAGGGCATGATTCATCATACAGAGGTGGATAGCTGTGTCCCATATAGAATCAGAAGCACAGAAACCTCACTGTCACTATAAAACTGATCTCAAAATAAAAGTACGTAGTACTCAGTAGTTCCTCGAAGAGACGCTGGTTTGCACACAAAGGTATGTTGCTGTTTGTGTTCAGACACAGACTGTCATTTCAACTCAGATAACACTTTGGTAAATCTTCTCAAAACCCTATTGACACCACTTCCACTGCAGCCCATGCAAATTAGCATCTGAACTGGGACATCCACTTTCCAAATGTCTCATTAGCCACTGTGCTTGAAATCAGCATCCTGAGACAATGTAGCAAGTCTCTCATGTTTACTGACAACCACCTGCTACTTAATTGTACTGACACAGTGTGTAAGCGAGAATGACTTTGGTGGCAAAGCTCTCACATAAGACCATCACATTTAGTAAGCAGGTCATCAGTAACACATAGCATTGTACTGTATCTATATCGCTCAATGCAGACCATACACTTAACTCTATTTATGCAGAGGCTCTTAAAAGCAACCTGTCTAAACCTGGTCTATATTATTTCTTTGACAGCTTAGGTTGTCAAATGCTCATTGATCGACATCTAAGCATCGAAGTTTCAAAATTGCGAACAGCCATATAAGTTAATTCTTTCCTCAGGAAAGAATTTGCTTGGCCATTATTGGGGACTTGACCTTTCCCAATGTAGATCGATCTCAGAGTTGGTATATTTAGTTGGGGAGGGTGAAGCCCCCCACTATATTTAGCTTGAAAAGTTAATTTTATTTCCGGACAGCCTAGCGAATTCTTTCCTGAGGAAAGAATTTGCGTATATGGCAATTTGAGACTTTGAAACTTTGATGCTTAGGTGTCAATCATTAAGCATTCGACAACCTAAGCTGTCAAAGAGATAATATAGACCTTCTAAACCACAACAATCTCTTAAATGTTGCACAAGAAACACGTACCCTCAACTACCTCACAAACTTCACCTCAAACAGCACTTATCATGAAATACACATCGAAGACTCACAGTGTCTCAGCTCAAAAGTCCATATGGCAAACCTCCACATCCTCCAACATCTTAATCATAGGTGACTCCATACTGAGGCAATCTGATACATGACTCACCTGGCTGTGCAAAGAGAGGGTCATAGTCAGTTGTCTGTTAGAAACCAGGATTTGCCACATCACATAACACTCTAGTTCTTGTACTCAAATACCCATATGAGACAATCAGAGTATATGTGGGAATAAATGACCTGAGACTTACTTCCCGTACTTTATGAAGCGAGATGTGATGGTGCTATCAGATGGAGGAACCCAGCCCTCAATAGCATTTTACCATCACTAAAAATGATGCCGCAATACAAACAAAAGACTAGGATATCATTCAAAGGAATTCCAGTGTATATCAGCCTGGGTAGAAATGGTTGATAGACTAACTGTTGCACCAGAGATGACTTTCACCTATCTTCCCAAAAGCTTTTATGTATTGGCCAAAACCTTGTCCAACCCAAGAGAGGGGGATGTCAATCTCCAAAACTATCCAACATAAGAAAAAAAAAATTCCAGATAACATAAAAGATGTGCTGCTCAACATAAAGAGCCTCAACAGAAAACTCACTACAGGCACTCCTTACCCTGGAATGTATCAATGTATGTATGTATGTATGTATGTATGTATGTATGTATGTATGTATTTATTGATATTTGTCTACCTAGGTAGTGCACTGATCAGTACTGACCTATTTCAGGCTCAGTCCTGTGCATGCATTGTCATGGGAATTTGGTTCAAGTCCATTAAGGGCACCCCATCAGTACAAGGCTTCAGTGTTTACTACCCATTCAGGTCCACTGCTCTAGATGAGGACACTAAATGTGGGAGAGTCTCTATATTTATTAAACAGTGTCACCTACAGACTCTTTAGACTGAATAATGGCATGAAATTCCTCCATGTCCAACTTATCATTAATAAAACCATGTATCACAGCTAAGCCAACTATAGGACCCCCTCTATGCCCCCCCAGCCTATACTTCCAACATGATGAATATGGAGCCCCTGTGCATCAAGCCAAACAGCATTATCCTAGACAATTCAACTACACCTTCTATAAATCAGGTGACATATATATTCCCTAAAGTGTATGCTGAGAGCTTTCCAGACTACATTAATACAAACTCTTTGGACCAGTTATTCTGCACCTGGCAATAAAATCCTGGACGTGGTCTTTAAAAGTTTGGGAAAGCTCTGTTCTGCAACAGTTGTAACCCCCTTCCTAGTCAAATCTGTCCATAAATCAGTCATATCCACTGTAAGACTGAAGCCAGAAGCATCTTTCAATAATTTGTTATTCAGAGATTATGCTTAGGCTAATCTACTAAAACTGAGTGATGACCTGGCAAAATTCAATATCCTCTCCCAACTTGATGATCCACATTGGATATGCTGAATACTTTACTACCAAATTCTATTACCATGTAAAAAGCTACATATCTGTCCCCCTCAGAAGTACATACAATGGCAAATTTAAAAACAAGCCCTTATGATTGCACCCTAATATAAACATGCTCTGTAACAAAAGAAAGAAACTCATTGCATGTAAAAACAGATCTAACTCCATGCATGTGCTGTTGATAAATTTAGCAGGGAAGGCTAGTCCCTGGTCAAATCAACCAAAGCCGTATCTGAGATGAAAAAAAAAAGCTATACAGGCTAAAGACAACCACCGTGCCTTCTTCAGTCATGTTAGAAACCCCAAAAACAATTTCCAGTACTGCACAGAGCTAATAGTAAATCATACCACCTACTCAGATCCAGAGGAAATAGCTAATCTATTAGCAAATAAATGTAGCTCAAACATCACCCCCCCAAGAGTCCCAGATTACATACCTGTATCTATAACCCTCAAATCTCCTAAAAAATAATACCTCAAGGTACTATTCAAGGCCAAGAAGACTGCTTCTGTGGGCCCACATCATATGCCAGGATGCCTACTGGCTAGCCTGAAACAGGACCTATCACCCCCCCCTCCACAGAGATTAGTCTCTATCTTTATAATTCTTCTTCTTCTTTTGGGTTTTTCCCAGTTAGGAGTCGCCACAGTGGATCATCTGTCTGCTCATGATTGGCAGTGGAGTTTTTTACTGTGTCGAGTTGCCAGCCTGGCACCCAACCTTCCACAGAAAGCACACACATGCACGCACTCACAGCTAAGGCCAATTTAGAGCATCCAATTCACCTACTGCATGTCTTTGGGATGTGGAGGAAACCGGAGCACCCGTAGGAAACCCACACGACCACAGGGAGGACATGCAGACTCCACACAGAAGGCACCCCAGCTGAGAATCGAACCATAGAACCTCTTGCTGTGAGGCTGCAACACTAACTGCTGCACCACCGTGGCTGCCCAGTCTCTATCTTTATAATAAAAAAAAAAAAAAAAAAAAAACTTTTGTCTGACTTATCCCACATTCTAAAGATTTCATGTGAATTTGCCATGAATATCAACAAATCTAGCCCCATCCTTACACACATACAATCCCAACTGAAATCAGACCTTCACTCTCTCTACTACTGGCTACTTAACCAGAAACTAACTATTGACTCATCCAAAAACTGTTCCATGCCAGCAACATACACAGCACTGATCTTAGTAACTGCTCCAGTGAACCAGCTATCCCCTTCGAATATGCCATTATCTGCTTAAACCAAACCCAAAACTTGGAATTATGTATTGAAAAAAACAAGGAGACAAAGTCAGTTCCCTCCTCTTCTGGGTCAACAAAATCTCTCCATACCACAGCAAACCAGCCAGGAGAGCAATAGGAGAAGGTTCTACCATCTCAACTAGAATACAGATTCACATTCTTTGGTTCACCCCTAGGAAGAAAGCTAATATCATCCAGCCCATTTCAAATAACACCATTTCATTTCATTTCACCCCCACCCACCCATGAGCATCACTACATTACACTTTCCAAAATAAACTGGATTCCCGTATACCACAGATTCTTACTAGGATCCCAACTACTTAAATAAATCCAGGTACAAACGTGTCACCCCTGCTATGCAACCTAATTTAGAAATGTTCATACAACCTTAGGAGTTGTCAATGAACCCCAAACTCCTAATTTACAACAGCTTTTCAGTGAAAAACAATACATTGTCTACTTTAACCTCAACACTTCAGCAGTATTACCCTTCATACCTACAAATAATCATCTGATGACCCACCTTTCATGAATGGCTAATACATACAATTTCTAAAAAGTACAATGCAGCTGCAACATTAAAAATCATATCATCTAAGTTAAGTACCTTACCCCTGATTTTCAAATCTTTTAGCTTGCCTCTAAGTGGGCTCCTACTTACCACATTAGGAATATTAGAACTCCCCTCTCCCTCTTTGATCCAGAAAGTTCTTTGTCACTCTTTTTTTTCTTCTTGTTTGAAATTTGCCGACTTCAGCTATGATAATCACTATAATATGTATGTTAATCTATTAATTTAGATTATATTATTGTACTTTTCTTTTGTGAAGCATTTTTCCTGGACCATGCCCATAAATAAACATTTTTGATCAGTGTACTACTCCAATTAACAAACATATATAAATAAAACAAATATCTTTTTTTAAACACATAGTTGAACATTCATGGACTGTGCACCTGTCATAATTGCTGGTTCTAGGGTAGTTGGGTGAAGGTTTATATTAAGGAAAGAAAACTGGGCAACAAAAATTAATTAAAGTATGTAACAGAATCACACATGATTGTCTTGCTTCCATGTTACACTTTTTTTGCTTTACAGAAGCAAATGTTTATAGACTGTGTTAATAGACTCTGTATTAAGACAATGGACTAAAATGCTGGCATAGTCAGAAAAAGTTGTTAACTTTCTCATGCATAGGCAGCCATTTGGGTAATAAATTCCATATAACCTGTTTTGTATAATACTTATCATCATTAGATATGCAGTACAATCTACCAGTCATTTACTACAGTGCCAAAGTGCTTTTATTTTTGCATGTTTAAAGTCTCATACTTAAGCGTATTAGAAGTAATAAATAGAGGTAATTACAACTTTAAAATCGTAGCTTAATATCATATTATTATAGCAAAACAGATATTTAATTAATTAAAATAAATTAAACAATAATAGGAAAAACAAAATACAGTAATGTATAAATGCTTCCTAAAATACTGTGCTTCAATGGTTTCTCTTTGGATCACGCATCTACATCAAGAAAAGTAGCTGGATTCCAAAAGAATAGATAGGGCCATTGTTTTGTGGTTCCCAAAAGGTTTGTATATATGTTTAAAACAGGCCTTACAGTAATCAGCAACCTAAATCCCAAATCCTACAGCAAAAGTATTACATGACATGACATGAGTGTGGTGCTGAAGCCAAAAGCCTTGGAGTACAATTTCACACATATTTTAGGTAGGCTCGCGGTCTATCCATTTGCAAGACTGGATTTCTTTTGCAAGATCAAAAGACAGAATGATGCCTAGGATCTGAGCAATATTCTTGAGGAATAAAGAAATAAGGCAACAAATGATGCTTAGGCAACTTACTATCATCAAGAATTACCCCAAGATCAAATAGTACAAATTTACTACAACAGAATGAAAAATGATTTTATATCATTAATTACAAGCTGACATAACATATGTTCTATGCTGAAGGCAGACTAACCTTAATTAAAATGATTTGACGTCTACATCATTAATTCTAGATAAATAGTTAAAGAATAAAATAACCATTTTATATCACTCTTGTAGTATCCAAACAAGCTCACAGTATATTTTAAACACCATTTTAGATGATGAAAGGAAGAAAGGATTGGTCTTTTAGATACTGATTCATATCCTTTAACATCAATAATTGAAATAATTCAATGGATAGATTTTATAGACCATGCAAACTGGAAAGAGATACATTAAATTATATGTAAGGTCTCAATAAAAAAAAACAAAACCAAAAACTTTGGGCAAACCTGGCTCACACAAGAATAATAAAGCTAGGCTGCAGCAGCTAAAAGTAATCACTTAAAAAAATCATAAAGTCCAGGTACACCGAATAAATAAAATGACTTTTAATGCACATAAATGCCAAACGTTGAGCATTTTCATTCTTCAAGCAATTAAAACCAGCAGTTTAAATAACTAAATAACTAGAACACATGACTAAGCACAACAAATCACCATTTCACTATAATTAAGCAGAATGTAAGAAACAGGAAATACAATTTAAAACTACAAAATATATTCTAATAACATAACTATATATAAAAAATATATATGTATTAAAAACATAATTACTACAGTTTTGAGGCTCACACCTTGAGACTGCTATTGATAGAAATAGCTTGATTTAAACTTGGCAGCTTATTAGCTTCTAATCTAAGTTGCCATTTTAATTCAGCCTGTTCAAGCTTCAACTACCAATGACCACACCTAATATTTGGAAATATTTGTTTCAACACAAAGAACAAAAAAGTATTAAGCTCCTGAAAAGAAAGTTTGTGTTTATATAAAACATTGTTCTCATTTAATGCTCTAATATCATGCATGTGTTCATAAATGTGATGTTTTAACTGGCTTTCAGTTTTTCCTATATAATAAAAGTGACAATAGTCACAGAAAGCAACATAGACAATCCTAGCAGAGTTGCAATCACATGTATATGGTGACCGGGTCTACTTTGTTTCATTGAATCTCATTTCACTGAATTTCATTTTACCCCAACCACTTCGCTGAAAACTCAAATTACTGAAAACTCATTTCACTGAATCTCATTTCAGTGAACTGTGGTTAGTATATATGACACTGTGTAGAATACTGTAAGGCAAGTAATAGGTGCATGCCCTTTTCCCCACTGTAGTGCGATCCTGGAGTTAGTATATATAATTAGGGTGGGTGTGGAGGGTGTGGGGGGCATAGCCCCCCACATAGTCTGAGTAGATATTGTCTTCTGGAGACAGTTAGTCATTGGTGGTGCAACTATGCATGTCTATTGTTTAAAATGTATTGTTTTTAAGTTTTTGGTAAAATACAATATAAAACAAACAAGGTAGGGGGCTACACCCCCACACCCCCCAATGTGGGGGTCTGTGCCCCCCACCCCCCCAACTATATATACTAACTCCAGGATTGCACTACAGTGGGGAAAAGGGAATATACCTTTTACTTGCCTTACAGTACTCTACACAGTGCCATGCCATATATACTAACTGATGTTCAGTAAAATGAAATTCAGTAAATGAGTTTTCAGGAATTTGCGTTTTCAGTGAAGTGGTCAGGGTGAAATGAAATCCAGTAAAATGAGATTCAACAAAACAAAGTAGACCCGTGGTGACCTAAGCTTGTAATGAGTACTACGAAGTGGTAAAATCTGACCTATAAAAATATATTTGCATTGCGGGCAATGTCCACATTTAAGCATTCCTTTTTTGGATCTAGTAGAAATAGGCCCAACATTTCTATGTGTTGACACCTCAAACCTCTCTTTTAAATTTAGGTGCCTCTTGAACACAAAACATGGACTGGCAACTAAAATAGAATAAATGTTGTCATCATGAGCTATTACTTTCCAATTGTCAAACATGATTTTCTTTATCGTTTGAGTCCAAGGAACATATTTAAAACCATGGTTTGTTCAAACATGGAAGTTTTTTCCATTAAAATACTTTGTCAGAGCCCTTACCCAGCAAAGGTGCAAAACTATCTATGCCTTTATTACAAACTTCAGTTTTAATATTCTGTAACATATCAACTGGGTAACCTCTATCAAGGAACATCAAAATGAGCTTGCAAATCTCCACATAAAAAAGTACATCCTCGGATATAATCCTAGAGATACAAACTATATTCCCCGTAACTAAACTTTTTTTTTTCTGAGAAAAGGGGTGGCTACTCTTAAAATGTAAAAATGTGTTGGAATGTTGGTTTTCTGTAAAGGGTAGACACATACTTTTGTTTAATCTTGTCCTTGATAAAAGTTATGTCCAAATAATTGATGGACTCAAGGGAGGAAGAAACTGTAAACTTTAGGAAGCTGGTCAAGGTATTAAGAAACTCCAAAAAACACTCTAACTCCAATACACTACCTTTCCACCCCACCAAAATATCATCCAGAAACAACAATATTTTACAATAAATCATGTAAAGTCAGACCTAAACACTATAGTTTGTTCATAAAACCAAAGTATAATGTTGGCATACATGGGGGTGCAAGCTGCCCCCATAGCAACACCTGACACCTGCTTTAAATAATCACCTTCAAAGTATATAAAAATATTAGAAAAAAACAAATCCATAAATTCCACAAAGGTGTCAATATCATAAGGTAGAACTTTTTCAGTGAATTAAGCAGGCTTCTCTAAACCATTCTAAGCATGTAGTATAAGGAATAGATGAGAACAAATCAATTATATTAAAGGTCACTAAAAGCCATGATGCATTGTAATGGCGTCGGTTAATACTCCTTAAAAAATCCCAGGAGTCTCTTAACACATATCTATATTCCTGAAAAAAATTCTTTAAAGTGCAAACAATCTAAAGTGCCATATGATTAGTTTTAGAGTCAGCAGCAGAAATTATAGGATGGAGAAGGGGTCCTGTAGTTTCTTATGTACTTTGGAGATGCCAGAGATAGCCGGTGTAATACCTGCCTCTACCTTCAAAAACTAAAATAAATTATAATCAATGGCATCCTGATCCTAAAGGTCCTTAAGAAACAAATCAATTATATGATAGGCTATATTAATTTCATTCCTAGATGTTCTAGTATAACTGTCTTTGTTGTTAAGTAACTTGAACATCCTAGCCATATAGTATATAGAATCCATCAGAACAACTCCCCCTCCCTCGTCCAGTTTCATAATTCTTAGCTTGCAGTCACAACACATAAGTTACATCAATTCCTGCTATTCCTTAGTTATATTACTTGTTTACATGTAATTCCACCTGTAATCCATTAAGGGATTCGGGGAAATAAGATGGCTGAGGAAATGTTAAATGGATTAGAGAATATGTAATTACAGACCAGTATAAACCCATTAGGTTACAACAAT
Source organism: Protopterus annectens (assembly GCF_019279795.1). Lineage (NCBI taxonomy): Eukaryota > Metazoa > Chordata > Ceratodontiformes > Protopteridae > Protopterus > Protopterus annectens. The sequence goes on from NC_056739.1 coordinate 502,890,431, forward strand.
GAGTTACTTTCTCAGATACTGATGCAGATATGTGAATCTTGCAGTGCAAAATAATTATGTACGTATGTATGTATGTATGTATGTATGTATGCATGTATGCATGTATGTATGTATTTATATTTGTTGACCTGGATAATATGATTGAGCAAATCTTATCTTCAACAGAGGCACAGGGAGAAATGCTCCTTGTTTACCTATTAAAACCTGAAACATTGCATGTGATTATAACTTTTTAAACTACCCAAAGTGGGTATGAGAAAAACAAAAGTTTGCAAAAACATACATAGGCACGAATAAAAGAAAATAAAAGAAACAAATAACATACATATAATACATACAAAAATGGGAACAGAAATTCCTATGTTGGATATATACAAGCAGAAAAGAGAATGGTTATAAGAATATACAGTCAGTGATGGGTGTGCATGACTATTTCAGAAAAAGAATGATAGGGTCTATGGTTGGAGGTGGGAAGATTATCCAGGTGGAGAGCAGGAACATTACCAAGAGCAGGACAGGTATGGGACAGGTACTTTTAAGTCTGACTTTAAATGATTTCAATTTTTCCAATTGTTGTAGTTCAAATGGTATGTTTTTCCTCAGATTAATGACATACTTTGTGTAAAGTGAGTTACCAGCTACTGTTTTAGATTTACTAGAAATTAGGAGATATTTATTTCTTGAATGCATTTCCATTGTAGGTGAGTAGTGCTGGAAAATTTAAAGAAGGTCAATTTTCATGTTTATAAAATATGTTGTGTAGTGATGGGTTTACTTTTAAAATTATGAGTACACGATCAATGAAAACGGGAATGTCGAACTACAATTGGTTGATTCCTGTGTCACCGACCTGCACCAATGAGTGTGCAGTTTAGCGAACGCAACATTTAGCGAATGCCACTGTGCATTCGCACATATGTCATTGGAGTTATGACTACAGATTACGGTACAGTGGGGAGTGGGAGAGTACCCTTTTCTCCACTATATTGTGATCTCAGAGCTGAAATATATTCTTTGCAGGGGGGTGTGGGGATGCAGCTCCCCACATGGGGGATGCAGGTGGGCCTGTAAAAACAGGCATTTCCTGTGTTGTGCAGTACAGATGTACTGCTGAGAATTTGAACTTCTGTTGGTGTTAAGAAGGGTTCAGGGGAAAGCATATGTCAAATAATGCTGATTCTTCGAATTCTGCATTATATTCAACATAGTGACTGTGTTCCTTTGCTGAGATGTGATTCCCGCTGATGACCGGATTTTGATCTGTTTTTTCACAATTTTGATAGTAAACCATCGTAATGAGTTGCGTGTAGGAGAGATATTGTGGAAACTCAATCCACTGTAATTGTATAAGTGCAACACTGTGATGTGTTTTGGATGGAAAGTTAGCAATGAGTTTAGCTGTCTTGTTATAACATGCACCCAGTTTCTTCATATATACAGAGAGCAGGTTAATAACGGGATCTGTATCAAATGTTCGAAGTTTTATAACTTCGAACATTAAAATACTGCATTTAAATGTTCGCAGTTATAAAACTTCAAACATATGTAAAAGAAAAATAAACAAACCCAAAACTAATGGCTGTAGGCAGGGTGCCAATCCCCACTGCACTCCCCATGTGAGGAGCTGCACACCCCACACCCCTTGCTCTTCAAACACACCAACGCAGAGACTGCACTACAGTGCAGTAAGGGAAATCTTCCCTTTACCGCACTATAGTGCAGTCTTGGAGTTGGTATAGCTTCATAGGTTCATAGGTTGGTGCTAGGCTATCGGCCCTAGGGCCTATACAAGCCTAGCCATAACAATTTTCTGGCTATTTCTTTCCACACTATTTACTTCCCTGGACCCCTGTCTAGCAGGGTGACTGACATGATCCCCAGGGTGAAATTAATTTCTCCCATCTAATCGTCAAGGTTCCTTTTGAAGAGGGCCAAAGAGGTGCACTGCTTGACATGTATGGGCAGTCTATTCCAGAGTCTGAGGAGTCTCTGGGTCAGGAACCTATCCTTCCAGCATGTTTTGTTTATTGTGATGACAAGGTTTAGATCCCTTGAGTGTGTGGCTCTGAGGGATTGTGATTTCTTTAAGTGTAGCATGTCCAACAGCTCTGGGTTTGACATGGCCTTGTATGTTAAGCAGAGATCGCCTCTGAGTAGACGATATGCAGCAGAGTATAGCTGGAGTTTTTTAAGGTGGTCAGCATAGGGCATCTGCTTTAGGCCTGTGATTCTTTTAGTGAGGTATTTCTGCAGCCTTTCCAGTTGTTGCAGATGTCTTGAGAGGTACATACCAACTGGGGCATTGTATTCTTTAATGGGTCTAATGAGGGATGAGTACTGTGGGATAATGACCTCCTTTTTTCTGGATGAAAAGCCCTTGGTGATGAGGTGTGCCACATAGAAGGATTTCCTGACTGTTGTGGCGATGTGGTTATTGAAGGTGAGACCACTGTCCACCTGTGTCCCTAAGTCTCTTATCACACATTTGGTGTTTAGTGTACTGCCACCTATGTGGTAATTCATGGGTACATGTTTTTTCCCAAAGGGGATAACTATACATTTCTTGGCATTGAACTTGAGCCCATGGCTCTGGCATCAAGCATCTGTTTCTGTAAGGCACTTTTGTAGAGTATATTTAAAGAGCGGGGGGGGGGTGCAGGGGGGCTTGACCCCCCTGCCTAAACTAGTCAGGTAAGTTCCATTTGTTGTTTTTTTTTATTATTATATGTTCGATGTTTGAAACTTTGAACATTTAAATTTGATTACGTAACATTCAAAGTTTTCAAACTTTGAACATATAATATAGACCCAGTTAATCAAATGGCAGCTGCATAAAGAATTGATGGGAGAATATGGGATTAAGTGATGGTTTTCCTGTCACATTCCAGGGGATATGGACTAGCTAAATAAAGTGCACCAAATTTCGGATTTGTTTGTTTAACAGTATTGTCATTCATCCCATCAGGATGAAATAGAAGAACATGTGTGAGCTTTGTTCAAGCAACTTTAGTATGTACAAAAACATCAGAATTGTGGCAAATAGCTTTAACTTAGAGAAATTTCTAACCAGACTCATATTTCTCTCATACATGCTCACTTTCTGGCTGCACACTCAAAATGGCACTGAAGTTAGCATGTGCTTGCTATTTATATATGCATGTTCAGTCCTTGGAAATGCTTTTTAAAGGTACAACACCACATATATTCTACATCCTCCATCTTTAAGAAAATGAATCATACTTCATTGACGACATTGATTGACATGCAATAAATACAAGATGATTCTTTGACATGCAATTATACAGAACTAATACTTATAGACAATCATGTCCAAGTTGCTGTGTATTTCACACTAGGCCTATAGATGCGACCAAATCATGTGACATATAATTTGGAATCAGGTTTAGCAAACGGAACTGTCTCTGCTGAATGGTCAACCTTAGGGACATCTGGAACAGAAATTTGATTTGAGACACATTCCATAACAGGAACATTGTCTGGATTGCACTGAGATTTAGAGTCTGTATCACAGGAAGAATGCTGCGATATTGGTTCCGATACATGAAGAAGATGTCTGCGATTTCTCTTGTACTCCATACCCTCATATTTTACAAAATAGGATCTCGGCTTGGCACATATACCTGTTACTTGACCAATCCAGTCGAAACCTTTCACAGTTTGTATTCTTACTGTGAACAAAGAAATCTGCTCATTTTGTCATAACTGGACTTCTGGAAAGAATGCTTTCTGAACAGTTGGGCTTTGATTGCTTTGTTGTTCTTAGCTTTAGGCCTCAACAAACTGGAACTGATAGACAAGCTTGTTCTGGTTTGCCTGGAAAGAAGTTTCTGAGTAGGTGAGCCAAGTATATCATCATGGGTTATGTTTCTGAGATTGAGTAAATTCAAAAAGACATTGGTATTGTCATGTTTTGACTTCTCTAGTAATTGCTTTGTACTCTGTACTGCATGTTCAGCTAGACCATTTGAATGTGGGTATTCAGGAAGACTAGTGACATGTACAAAGTCCCATTCTTTTTCAAATTTCTGACTGGTAAATTAGTACCATTCAGATATAAGCTTAATTGGACTTCAATGGACTGAGAAATGATGTTTCAGCTTGGTAATAACAGAAGTGGACATTGGGTTAGGTAACAAATTTATCTCAAACCAGTTCAAATAAGAGTCAACCAACACTAAGTAATACTGATTGTTTCACGCGAACATGTCATTGGCTACTGTTGACCAAGGTAGTTCAAGAACCTGACTTAGCTGAAGTGGCTCTTTTTGCAGATTTGTTTTATTACTATTGCATACTGAACAAGATGGAAGTACTCTGTTAATATATTTTTCCAGAGAATGCCAAAATACTAGTCTCTCTCACCCTTTTTTTTTGGTATATTTGGAACCTGGGTGTCCATGATACAAAATCTGGATATACTGACATTGTAAGTAAGCAGGAACAAGAACTTTAGGACCTTTGAAAATAATGTCATCTTCCATCGACAACTCATCTCTGTAAGGAAAATAAGCTTGTATTTCAGGCGGTACACTGGATTGCTTTGATGGCCATCCTACCTGGATGTAGTGGTTGAGCTTTTGCAAAACAGGATCGGTCTTTGTATGATCGCTCAGCTCATCAAGTCTCATGGTTGAAATATTATGCACTTCCATGACATCAAAGTCAAAATTTTCTGCATCAACCTGTTCCGTTGTATTTCTGGGTGATCTAGATAAGGTATCAGCCAGACAAAGAAGTTTGCCTTTTTTCTACGCATTTTGAAGTTGTACTTTTGCAATTTGAGCATCATTCTTTGTAATCTTGCTGGAGCAGAATGCATATACTTCTTCAATATAGTAATTAGAGGTTGATGATCAGTTTCAGTCTGGATATCTCAACCATAAATATAATCCTGAAACTTGGAACATGCAAACACAATTGCCAAAAGTTCCTTCTCAATTTGAGCATATTGCATTTCAGTCTGGGTAAGAGTTCTAGATGCATAGGCTACTGGCCTACCTTCTTGAAGAATAACTGTGCCAAGACCAAACTTTGAAGTGTCACAGGAAAGAGTAACTGGTCTGTTGACATCATAGTGCCTTAGTGTAGGTGGAGCGGCAATTTTCTGCTTAAGATCATCAAATGCTCTCTAGTGCTGTTCTAGCCAAAACCATAGAACATTTTTGCATGTCAGTTCTCTTAAAGGTGCTGTCAATTCACTGAAATCTGGTATGAACTTGCCAAAGTAGCTAACCATACCAAGCAAATGCCTTAGAGCTTGGGCATTATCTGGAGCAGGCATCTTAAGAATAGTTGCTTGCTTAGATGGGTCTGGTCATAACCCAGTACTAGTAAGCAAATAACCTACATATGTAACTTGTGGTAATCTAAATTTGCACTTTAGAGGATTGAGCTTTAAGCTCACTTCACATGCTCTGTCTAAAATTTTCTTGAGGTTTCTGTCATGATTTACTTCACCATTGCCACCAATCAATAAATTATCTACTATTATGGCACAGGGGTAGCCTGAAAAAATATGTTCCATTGCACACTGAAAGACTTCACTTGCAGAATTTATACCAAATGGCATCCTGACAAATCTATATATTCCAAATGGGGTATTGAATGTAGTCAGTAGTGAAGATCTGCAATCAAGCATTACTTGCCAAAATGAACTGTTTGCATCCAAGACAGAAAATACAGTAGCATTCGGAATCAAGGCTGTGACTTCCTCGACTGTATGCATGGGATGATAAGGTCTCTTCAAGGCCATATTCAAGTTTCTTGGGTCGATGCATATTCTGATCTTGCCTAAGCCCTTTTTATGAGTTGCTACCATAGACGTCACCCATTCAGTTAGTTCTGTGACTGGACAAATCACACTTTGTTTCACCATTTTATCCAACTGCGCTTTAACTCTGCTCTGCATAGCTAATGGAACTCTTCTTGCTGGTTTGACCACTGGACTGACCTCTGGGTCTAACTTTATGGAATACACAATTGGAAGCTTGCCTAGCTTGTCAGTGAAAACATCAGCATATTCCGATAAAATTGTTTCACTGAGACTGGAAATGGAACTGTGATTTGTGCTTATGTGATGAACATCCTTAGTAAAGGAATGCTATTTCATTCTCAAAGTGTCTCTGAGACTTAGTAATGACTGCACAGGTCTTCAGGCTATGTAAAACAACAACCTCTAACTGTTCCCAGCCAAATAACATGAAAGCACTACTGAGCCTTTTGTTTGAATTTCTTCACCTCCATGGGCAACAAGTCTCACACATCTGTCCACATTAAGTTGTGCACCAGCTCTTTCTTTGGCAAATGTTTCTGCTAACATAACATTACATGTTGAAACATTGTCTACTTTGAGCTCAACAGGTTTGCCATTGATCAGTACAGCACAAAATACTTTGCCCTTTGCTAATACGTTTACTGCACTGACCAATCACTGATACACCCTCTACGTAGAAAGCAGACTATAGCCCTACTTGATCAATTTGCTTCTTTGAGTGATCTTTCTTTGTAACTGTAGTGAGGTTTACTTGACATGCAAAACTTTTAAAAATGATTCCATTTTTTACACTTGTGGCATTGCTGACCAAATGCTAAGCACCTTTCTCTTTTAGACTCAAGGTTGGCACTGCAGTTATGACTGCTAACAATGAAGGCTGACTTGGGTTTTGCTGATTTACCCTTGTGTTGTACTGAGTAATGTTTGTTCTGCACTGAGCATGCTCCTTTAACTCAGCTAGTCTTAAAACTTGCTGGAAAACTTTGGGTTTCCTCTGCCACGCCTGCAGGGTCTGAAACTGCCACATGCTTAGGCCTATTTCTGCTTGCCACATGCTGCATGATGTCTACATTTGCTTTAGTGCCTGCTGAAACCATACTCTTGTCACTTGCAAGCATACTTGTGTGCCTTTCCATAACTTCATGGATCTGACAAATCTCAATAGCCTTGCTCAACATTACGTCTCTGTCACAAAGCAAAATCTTCCTCTCAGCAGCACTATTAATACCACCCACAAACCTGTCCTTTATTAGCTCATCTTTTAAGTTGCCAAACATGCAAGTTTTAGCTTTGTTTCTGAAGTCAGTAATGTAAGGTGAAAATGTTTCTCCTGGCCTTTGGTCTCTTGTATAAACAAATGTTGTTCTAATGTAACATTGGTCTGGGGGTTGCACATTTCTCTGAATTTACTCTTTGAACAGTAAGGAGCTTCCCTTGATTCAGCCTTTACAACAATATGACAATTCTCATCTTCCCTTCATACACTGCTGGTGCATACACAAATGAACGCTCTCATTTAATGGCCTCTGAACCAGCTAGGTTTAGCAAAATGAATGCCCTGGTGGATGCATCTTTATCTGACTAAGCTGCTTATATAAAAATATTGTACTCTTGCTCAAATATTCTCCAGTTCTCTGCAATATTCTGATCAAATACAAGTGGACCTAGTCTGTGAAATGCTTCTGCCATATTAACATATCGGCAAAGGTTTTACAAATATGCAGGCAGGAACATACATACATATATATATATATATATGTGTGCCAGAAATGTATACCAATGCTTGTAACTATGCCCAATAGCACAATAAGCCTCTGAGTAACTGAACTCTGCAAAATACTTTGCAAAATAAATTTCCCGGGCACTGTAATACTCTTGAAAATATTGTACTGTAAAGTCATTTATCATCATTTTAAGAAGCATTTCATAGTAACGGCACATTGTGATTAAACGGGGCAGCAGAAGAAGCTTGGAGTGAGAAACATTTTGAAGTAATTGCACATTGTGAATAAACAGTACACAGCACATTGAAACACTTCCAAAATGGCTGTAGTTTGCTATGTAATTCTTTACAATGCAATAAACACTCTGTAATGACAGCACTTTGTGAATAGACACCCCAGCAAAAGAAACTTCTAGAAATGACTGTATTTGACTGGCCTTCACGACATAGTTGCACTTTGCACACAATAAACTCTTCGGAATAAATGCACAGTAATAAACACACACTGTAAGCACTTTTACACACGTTGTTATGTTTCAAGTAACTTTAGTTATGCTATTTAGGGTTTTATTTATTTATTTATTTATTTGCAGTTTGTTAACCGGGAAAGTCCATTGGGGTAGAATGAGCCCGTTTTCAAAGGAGGCCTGGGGAGAAAAGCTCCATATACAATTATTACAAAGCTAATATCAACAAAGTTAACAAGTACAATACAATTTTCAAAAACTACTAAAACACAGTAATATAGAAGACAGAATAATAACATTTGAGGAACACAGTAATATAGAAGACAGAATAATAACATTTGAGCAAGGTGTTGTAACACAATATTGAATAAAATTAAAGCATAAGTATTTTGGAGTACATAAGTATAATTTGGAGTTAATGCAGAGTAACTGTTTATGCCAAAACACTGTAATCTGCCCAAAAAAAACATGCAGTTGCCTTGTTTTCTTTTGCTTAATATGCCCTTTATTATATTTGTTTTACCCTTTGAGCCTCTTTTCTTGTGTTTGTTTTACTGTAAATATGCTCATTTAGCAATTCCTAGCTGGCTCTGAACCTTCTATTTGCTTTTTTGCTGATCATTTTATCAAATATCTTAACTTCAAACATTTTACTTAATTAATAAACGTTTTATGCCTTTTGTTTGCTTAATAAACATTTCTGTGCTATTAATTTGCTTAGTAATGTGTTTTGTGCCCATGTAATGCTCTGTTTTATCTTTTTTAATAAAATACTTGTTTCTGCAAGTTTTCACTACCTTTAGCTTGTTTCTGGCCCTTTTTTTACTCTTGTTTCTGTTATTTTGCCTTTGATGTTGCTTCTGCACCTCATATCTCTAAAAAGCAGTCTCTGGAATCCCGGTTCTGACACAATGTCATTCGTCCCATTGAGATGAAATAGACGAACATGCATGGACTTTGTTCAAGCAGCTTTATATGTACAAACACATCAGGATTGAGGCAAATAACTTTAACTTTGATGAACATATAAACAGACTGACTCTCTCATGCATGCTCACTCTCTGGCTGCACTCTCAAAATGGCACTGAAGCTAGCACATGCTTGCTATTTATATATCCACAATTAGTCCTTGGAAATGCTTCTTAAAGGTACAACACACACACACATATTCTACAAGCATAAAGAATATGATGTTCAAATTTTAGCTTTTCATCTGCAGTAACATCCAGCAATTTACTTTGTGATACTATTTCTATTATAGTATTGTCTTTTGATGTAACGTTAAAGGCTTGTTTTGGATTTTGGTATGGTTTTGGTAAGAATAGTGCTAACTTCATTTTATCTGCATTTAGGATTAGGCTGGAGGTGTGTAACCATAGCAAAAGTAAATTAAGGCACCAAAGTTACACACTGGAAATCAGTCACTGTACTTTATTGCAGAAGCAGCGGTAAAGCGCTTTCACAACTTAATGTTGCTTCATCAGACCACATCACTACAACTGATGCTTACAACTAGGACAATTAGTATAGGATCACAATTTAAAGAGATATTACCTCCACTAACACACGAGCATATATCAATATCGATAAGAAAAATGCATAAAATATATAGAAAGGTGTGTATTTACACACAATAATATTTAAAAATAATAATATTTAAAAAAATATTAATATTTAAATGTCATCCCTGATGGTTTTATATATATATATATATATATATATATATATATATATATATATATATATATATATATATATATATATATATCTATATATATTTTTTTATATATATATAAACTCATGTTTTAGCGTTTAAGGTGCCTGGCCTTAAGGTAAGGAACTAATGAGGTGCAGCCATTCAAACCAGGATATCTGTCTGCTTGCAATTTAGTGATCCATTGTTGTTCTAATTCTTCAGTGTGGTTTTCACCACCTCTGTTTGTCCTTACTATTTGTTGTAAGATTAAAAATTTAAAACAATGGCTACTGTCTGTATTCAGGACATGATTAGCTAGAGCATTTGATTGCTTCTGGTTCCGTATGGCCCTTATATGTTCTAACATTCTTTCTTTAAAGCTCCTATTTGTTTTGCCTACATTATAGGCATGGCATGCTTGGCAAAAACAAAAATAAACATCGACACTTTTACAATCATAATAATTCTTCGTATAAAGTTTAAAACATTTCGCAGGATGAATGTACTCATTTTTAGTGTAGACATGCTGACAAGCAGCATAATTTCTGCATGGGAAGGTGCCCTGTCTGTTTGAGAGATTTTTTCTAAAAGACTGATGTTCTCTATTACAGAGCTGCTGCTTTAAAGACACATTATTTCTAAAACTGAAGTTTGGGGTGTCACCAACTGTGGAAACCAGACCTGGTATTTCATGTAATAAGTGCCAGTTCTTTTTAATAATTTCCGTATACTTATTGATGTCACTAGCAAATCTAAAAACTATTCTAAACTTATTTCTATCAATACTTGTATCATAAGGTATACTTGTATCAGCACTATAAGAGCTCATGTATGGTTTACATCTTGTAGATCTCAATTTCCATGCATCTGCTATCACTCTAGTGATTTCTGAGCTAGAATAGCCTCTTGTTTGAAATTCGTCTTGTAACTTATTTAAAGCAACTACTGCCTCTTCATCATTATTATGTAGGGTTCTATAGACTTGTCCTTTGAGGACATTTCTAGGTATGTGTCTCGGGTGCATGCTTGACCTGTACAGACAGGCATTGGTTCTTGTAGGTTTGTGATAAATACTGGTTCTTATCTGCTTTAAATCAGTAAGGGTTATTGTGCTGCTTGTACACGGAACCAGAGGCAATCAAATGCTCTAGCTAATCATGTCCTGAATACAGACAGTAGCCATTGTTTTAAACTTTTAATCTTACAACAAATAGTAAGGACAAACAGAGGTGGTGACGTAGAAAACCACACTGAAGAATTAGAACAACAATGGATCACTAAATTACAAGCAGATAGATATCCTGGTTTGAATGGCTGCACCTCATTAGTTCCTTACCAGGCGCCTTAAACACTAAAACATGAGTTTTTTTATATATATATATTTTTCATTGTACTATTATGGTTATATGTGTGTGTATATGTGCATATATATAATGTATATATATATATATATATATATATATATATATATATATTTTTTTTAATAACCATCAGGGATTTAACCCCCTCCCCTTTTTTAAATATTAATATTTTTTAAATATTATTGTGTGTAAATACACACCTTTCTATATATTTTATGCATTTTTCTTATGGATATTGATATATGCTCTTATGTTAGTGGAGTGATATCTCTTTAAATTGTGATGTCATACTAATTGTCCTAGTATTTAACCAAGCATCAGTTGTAGTGATGTGGTCTGATGAAGCAATTGTTGTGAAAGCGCCTAGCTACCGTTTGTCTTCTGCAATAACAGTGACTGATTTCCAGTGAGTAACTTTGGTGCCTTAATTTACTTTTGCTGTTGTTGTGTGTTTTGGGCACCTCAGTGTACCTGCAGCCATTTGGTTTTTGCATCTTCAGGTGTGTAACCATGACTCAATAGATGACAAGGAGTCTTGAGTTACCTGCTGAAGGTATAGAATATCAGCATTGGGCACCTCAGTGTACCTGCAGCCATTTGGTTTTTGCATCTTCAGGTGTGTAACCATGACTCAATAGATGACAAGGAGTCTTGAGTTACCTGCTGAAGGTATAGAATATCAGCAGCTAAGCAGAGGAGAGTAGCGTCACCTGTATATATCACTATGCTGGCATGCTTTGTTCCAGTGTGTCCATCACTTATAAAGGTGTTAAGCAGTAATGATCATAAGATTGATCCTTAAGGAGCACCAACAGAGAGGAATGATGAGTATTTTTTTTTGCTATTTTGCAGCTGGTTGCCTATTTAATAGGTAGCTCTGACACCATAGGAAAAATGAATAATCAAGTCCTAAAGAAGAGAGTTTGGTTAGCAATTTCTGATGTGAAGAGAAAGGAAGGGATGAAAAGCAAAGAGGAGAGACATGGGTACATGTATTTCTATGAGAATTTATGGTGTTAGTTTAACTGAAAAGGGAAGTGTTTCTGTTATGGTGGGAAGAGAAACTATGCTGATCTTCAGAAAGAATATTATTCTTGCTAAGGTAGTTGAAAAGCTGAGGATAGATAATTTTTCAAGAACCGTAGAAGAAAGAGCTAGGATAGCTATATGTCTATAGTTTGAGAATTCAGTGGAACTGTCACCTTTGTGCAAAGGAATGATAGATGTTTTTTTCCAGATAAGGGGGCATCGTTCTCTGTCAATGACACATTTCTCAGAATATAAATAGGGTAAATAAGGACACCTGCTGCCTTTTAATATATTCATCTAGAAGATTATTAATTACTAATGTGGTAGCTTTTAGATTTTGAAGACATCTTTTAATAGTAGCCATTGGGAAAGGTTCAAACTTGAAAGAAAGAGAATTGTTTTCAGTACAGATTGGTAGGATGAAGGGTTACTAAGGTTATCTCTGAGTAAGATATGTGCTGCTTCAACAAAGTGGCTAATGAACTGAGTAGCAACACTAACATTAGCGTTGTTTGCATTTGGCAGAGATGTGGTAATATGGTCAGTGTGGAGTTGGGACAGTTTTGATACTTTTGGTGAAAATTGGCATAGTAGGATTGTTTGCATGATTTAATTTTAGCACACTTTCTAAGCTGTCTAAATATGTGTAAGCTATTTTTTTACTACAGTTTGATTCTTCCCACTTTTTATCTCTTTGTGACATAAGTTGTTTGATTTGTTTGGGTAACAAAAGTGTAGAGTTTAATTTAATTCTAGTTGTACAAATGTGATCAAAATTGTTAAGAGTTTGGAGAAAAGTTGTGTTGAAGTAAGTGACTGCTTCATCTAGAGGAAGGGTCCAACAGATGAGGAAAAGTGAAAGATAAAGATGCCCTTTTACATTGCTATGGTGTTATGCTACGAAAGTTAAAAAAATGATCACAAATTAAAGCAGGTAGGCAACCTGAGATACTTATATGGTTTGGCCATGAGGAGGGTATCCAGCCTAGTGTAGAATGCCTGGTACTACTTTTATTGAGTTTAGTGAGGGTGGTGATTATATGAGTGAAGCTGCAAAGATTTATAGCATTTCTAGGGGAGTCTGAGTTAGTAACTTGACAGGCAATGTTTAGATCACCCAATGGTTTCATGTGGGATATTGCGACTTTTCCAGAAGGCAAATATTGTGCTGTTTGGATTTTATTACCTGGAGTTATATGTAAGGCTACTATGCATATTCTTTTATGCTAATTTGTTTTTAAAAATTATATTTCTACTTCAGAAGTTCCTAATTTTGGGAATTAAGTGGATACATAGTGAGACTGAAAGTGTTGTTTTACAGATGATGTCCATATT